>NC_081423.1:84724823-85019792 GCF_949786415.1 Peromyscus eremicus
ATCTCTGTGAGTTCGAGGCCAGCCTGGTCTACAGAGCGAGTTCCAGGACAGCCAGAGCTACCACAGAGAAACTCTGTCTCGAAAAACAAAACAAAGCAAAAAACCCAAAACATTTCTGGAATATGTGAATCAACAAACCCCTAGAGGATAGCCTGACCTCTGTCCCCCAACTCCAGTCCCCACAGGTGCCTTCTACTCTTCATCCCCTTTCCTAGCAGAAGACCTGTTTCTTCAGAAGGAATGGCATCAGGATGACTGCAGGGGACAACATCTGCTGTCCCCCCTGGTGAGACACTGCTCTCCTCAAGCTGAGCTCAGCCAGCTCTCTGCTGCCCCTCTTCCTCCAGAACATCACTTTAAAGGTCTTTGTTGGGGGAAGGGAAGGAAGACAGCAATGCCATGTCCCAAGTCTTGGACTATTTTGAGGTTTGTTCCTCCAAAGTTATGCAAAACACACAGCGTACAGCTGCCCACCAGGGAGCCAGGCATGATGGCTCAGGCCTTTAATTCCAACACCTGGGAAGTTGAAATAGATTGATCTCTTCGGGTTTGAGGCCAACCTGGTCTACACAGTGAGCTCCAGACCAGCCAGGGCTACATAGTGAGATTCTGTCTCAAAACAAAATGAAAGAGATACAAAACTGCCTACCAGGAACCCAGCCTTTCTTCTGTGGTGCTCCTACGCACTGAGTCTCATGGGAGGCTCTTCCTTCATTCCTTCCCGCTCCCTCCACCTGCTACCCTACTCTCTATTCCATTTGCTACCTTGTTGGTAGAGACTCATTCTGCTCCAACTCTCAGTCCCCACAGACATCCCTTCACTCCCCACTTTCTCCTCAGATCCAAGGCAGCATGGTGGCTACTGATATCAACCTCTTTATTAGGCAGTAGGAAAGGGGATGTGCCCGCTCTGCTGGGAAGGGAAGACCCCACGGAAGAGTTTGAACCCATGGAGTTCTGAGCAGGGCCAAGCGGTTGGAAACAGGGGGTGAAGCAGGCACCCAGCTTCCTCCCATGACTGAGCACTGGTGTCCTCACTCCTGGTCATCTTCCTCCAGAGGTGGTCGATTCCGCTTGAAGAAGCCAGCCTGGAGGGGAGGGGCACAGGAGCTGGAGTCAGGCACAGAGACTGGCTACACACCCCAGACAACCACTGAGGACACATCTGCTAGAAACCCAGCTGCCTCAAAACCCGTGCAGTGGAGCTGCAGCCCCAGCATGAGAATGGGGATTTTTTTAATTGGGAGATGTTTCCCCCATAAATTAAAAAAAAAATCACATTTTATTTATTGATGTGTGTGTATCTTTGGGGGTCAACGGTTCTCTCCTTCTGCTATACGGATCCCAGGGTTAGAACTTGGGTCATTAGGCTTGTTGGCAAGTACCTTCATCCCCTGAGCTGTCTCAGCAGCCTCTGTTTTGTTGTTGTTGTTGTTGTTTTGTTTTGTTTTTGTTTTTGAGATAAGATCTCCTTAATTGAAAAATTTCCCAGGTCAGCAGGGCCTGGTGGCGCACGCCTTTAAACCCAGCTCTCTGCAGGCAGAGGCAGGCCGACCTCTAAGTCTGAGGCTAGCCTAGTCTACAGAGCTAGAACACCCAGGAGCCGGGCGGTGGTGGCGCGCACCTTTAAATCCAGCACTCGGGAGGCAGAGCCAGGCAGATCTCTGTGAGTTCGAGGCCAGCCTGGGCTACCAAGTGAGTTCCAGGAAAGGCGCAAAGCTACACAGAGAAACCCTGTCTCGAAAAACCAAAAAAAAAAAAAAAAAAAAAAAAGAACACCCAGGACTACACAGAGAAATCCCGCCTCAAAAAGCAAACAAACAAATTACCCAGGTCAGACTGGCCTGTAGCCATGTCTTTGAAGCATTTTCCTTTTTAAAAAGTTAATTCTCAAGATGGAGAAGAAAGGAATATAGAACAATGATTTCCTAAGTACAGAATCTCTGTTTTGTGTGATGGAAAAGCCCCACAAATGGACTGTAGTATCAGGGCATAATATCATGAATGTAATAAATCAATACAATTAATGTAATTAATGAATATCATAAATATAGTTATTGAATGAATACTGTGAATGTAATCAATGAATACCACAGATGTAATATCATGAGTGTAATTAATGAATATCATGAGTGTAATTTAAAAAAGAAATAAAAAATAAATAAAAATAAAAATTTAATTATTTTTATTTTATGTGTATGGGCATTTTGATTTTGCCTGCACATGTGTCTGTGCACTACATGCATGCCTGGCACTAAAGAAACATGAAGAAACTGTGAGATCCCCTGGCACTGGAGTTAAACAGGGTTGTGGCCATGTGCGTGCTGGAACCGCACATTGGTCCTCTGGAAGAGAAGCCAGTACTCTTAGCCCACTCATCCTTACAGCCCCTGTGAGACATTTTCTTAATTGCTAATTGATGTAGGGGACCCAGCCATCTGTGGGTGGTGCCATGCCTGGGCAGTTGGGCCAAGAAAGGTAGGTAAGGAAGTAAGCCTTTAAGCATCTGTCCTACAAGGTTTCGACTTCAGTTCCTGCCTCGGCTTCTGTCGCTGACTGTGAAGTGTCCGATGAATAAACCCTTTCCTCCCCAAGTTTCTACTGATCATGGTATTGTTATCACTGCAACAGAAACCCAGCTAGGAGCCCCGCCCATAGCAGTCAGGGAGTTCTGATTCTGAGGGCAGGTCTCAGTTTCCTTTAACTCCCTGACAGTGGGGGAGGGGTCTGCAGACCTGAGGATTTCAGGGGTCCTGCTCGTGGGGATGGGAGGGATGGTACGTGCCCAGCACAAGTCCTCAGAAAAGTGACATTCTAATAAAGGACATGTAGATGAGACAGGTCCCGTATCCCTGGTCTCCTAGCTTGTGACCACCTAGGAACGCTGAGCCCCGATTCCAGCCTCACCTTCCACATGGCCAAAACCAGCAGGGTGAGCAGCAGCAGACCGCCCAGGACTCCCACCAGCACCCACCAGATAGGAATGGCCCTGTCCTCCAAGGCCCGAAGCAGCAGTGTCTGCACCTGAGAGCAAACTGGATGTCACTTCAGGGGGGCTGTGACCAGAGAGGAGGATGCCCAGCCAAGCCATCTCCTAGTAACCATACTTCAGTCCTGCTGAGAGCCCGCCCCTCAACCTCAGACAGACTTCCCGCCCCTCAGCCCTGGAGAGGCCTCGCCCCACGCTGGCTGGTAGCGGACAGCGAGAGATCTAGGGCTGCTCACCAGAGCTTGTCCGCTGGGCAAGCTGAGCACCGGCACCGAGTAGGGTAGGGAGGAGACGTTGAACCAGGCATGCGACTGCAGCACAAACTGCTCCAGCGGCCTCTGTCGGGGGCGGGGTGACAGACGCTTACCGCAGCCACTCCAGTCCAGGAGGTGGCAGCAATCCAAGCCCGGGACTCCCAGCTTCTGAGTTGCCTGGGTTTTGCCCCGCCCCGCCCCGCCCGGGGGAGAAAGGCCAGTGTGAACCTGCTGAAGCCCAGGGCAAACTCCTGCCCCGCCCCACGGGCCCCGGCCGCCGGCGTCCAGCCCCCACCTGGCGGAGGCTAGGCAGCCCCAGCATAGCCCGCACTGTGACCATGGCTCGTTGCCCGCGCACCATCTCCCGCAGCTCACATTCCACCACCGTACAGGGCGCTGAGTCGTTGCAGCTCTGAGGGAGACGGGTGGTAAGTCCCCAGGCCCTCCTGTCAATCATCCGCCATCAATCAAGGACTCAACACACAGAACCAGGAGGGTCAGGGAGCGCCAGTCTCCGGCCGAGCTTCAGATAGTTTCCCTACATACTGTTTGCTCAACATTCCCAGGGATACTTAGACGAGGCCCGAAGGCAGGGGTCACCCATAGCCTGCAGTATTCAGTACTTTTGTGATATTGCTTTGGCATTTTTTTTTCCCCCCGAGACAGGGTTTCTCTGTGTAACATCCTTGGCTGTCTTGGAACTCGCTCTGTAGACCAGGCTGGCCTCGAACTCAAAGAGATCCGCCTGCCTCTGCTGGGATTAAAAGCATGCACCAGGCCCGGCTTGCTTTGGCTTTTCTTTAGAAGAAAACTTAAAAAACAAACACCCACGTGTCCCCTAGCCCATTCTGCCAAGCGCCAGTCCAGCATCACCCCCGCACCACTCCCCCTGCCTCCCATCTCCTCTGGATCCTGAGGGCCTCAGCCGGTGCCCGCTGAGTCTTCTCACCACCAGAACTGGGTCCTGCTGCCCCAGCGGCTTGGGTCCCTGCAGGAACGCCTGTCTGCGCTCGCGCTTGTGATGGACCGGGCGAATCGGGGAAGGGCTGGGAGTGCGTAGCGTCCAGTCCAGCTGGGGGGACAGGGGCGCAGTGAATTCGCTTCCAGGGTCTGCATCCACACCCAGACCCTGCTCTGGCTGTTGATCTGTCCCCCTCACGGCTCCTTCCCTCGCCCAGAGCCTCACCTTAAGGGGCTTAGGGGTCGGCTGTGAGGAGCAAAGGAGACCACCTTGGGTCTGCACATCCAGGATGTAGAGCAGGTCCGAGGACTGGGACTGGCTGGGAAAGTGGATGGCAAGTCGGAGGCCACTCACGGCGCTGGGGCCGTTGTTGTGGAGCTGAGGGGTGTGGAGACAGTGGGGTGCTGTGGCTCAAGGCCAGCCTGCAGCTCCCAGGACCTCCCTCACCCCACTCTTACCCAGAGGCTCCTCCTTACCTCATAGGTGTGTTCCACCCTGGGGATCCAGCTGTCCAAGCCGTCCTGCTCCCTCTCACCTTCTTCTGCTGCCACCACCAGGGAGGCAGGGATGGAATTCCTGCAAGTGCCCAAGACCCCAGAGTGGGGTGATCCTCCAGGACCCCTCAAACTTTACCCTTTTGTTTTACAAGATACTGGGGATGGGACCCAGGGTCTTCCATGTGCTAATCATGAACTGTACCCATAAACTACACCCCACCTCCTCCCGGGAGCAATATCGCCCCCTGTGCCCTGTCCCCTTCCCATGCATGGTCTCTCACCCTCGAAGCTCCACGGTGGCCTCTGCTTGGACTGCCACAGGCAGCAGCAGAGCCTGACTGTTTGGATTCTGGCTGTTCTTGCTGGAGGGGAGAAGGGGAGAAGAAGAAATTGAGGGACACCAGCCCTTTGAAGTGGATCCAGAATTTTAGACAGCTCAGGGGGAGTTAATTCCATCCCCAACAGCACGCTATACTGAAGTTAGATGGAGAAAGAATGTCCTCTAGGAGCCGGGCGGTGGTGGCACATGCCTTTAATCCCAGCACTCGGGAGGCAGAGGCAGGTGGATCTCTGTGAGTTTGAGGCCAGCCTGGGCTACCAAGTGAGTTCCAGGAAAGGTGCAAAGCTACACAGAGAAACCCTGTCTCGAAAAACCAAAAAAAAAAAAAAAAAAAAAAAAAAAAAAAAAAAAAAAAAAAAAAAAGAATGTCCTCTAGGACCCCGAGACTCAGAAACAAGTCACGGAGGAAGAAAGGGGACAGACTTGGGAAGGTCTTTCCGTTCGGAAGGGTTTCCGCACGAGGGTCAGCTGGAAGGGTGGTGGACAGCCATGCTGCCCAGCTCAGTACCTCCTGATCTGGAGCTGGAAGGACACATACTGTCCAGCCTCTTCCAGGTTCTCCACACTCACCAACATGGTGATTCCTATCTGGAAGAGGGAAGCACTGAAGTCACTACCCCAGTGTGCACTCTGGGTCCAGGACTCCCCCGCCACAGCCACCATTGTTATCCCCCCTCCATACCCCCAGGAACCCACCTACCCTAAGATGTAGCTAGAGTTGGAAGACCTCCCGACTCCCACCTGAGAGCCCCCCACACACACCAGGCTGTCCCCAGGCCCACATCATGGAGGCCTTACCCGGGTGTCCGTCTTCATGGGGTTGCCCAGCTCACACAGTGTCACCCTGGTTTCATTCTCCTTCTTCTGGGTGCAGGTGAGCCTCTCAAAGCCCTGGGGAAGAGATTCACAGACAGTTGGAAAAGAGTAGCAGTGGGGGTGGGGTGTCCAATATGTCTGCTATAAATGACATTAACAAAATAAAACCAGGCATGGCGACACACAGCCTTTCATTACCACTTGGGAGGCAGAGGCAGGTGGATCTCTTGAGCTCGAGGCTAGCCTGGTCTACAGCACAAGTTCCAGGACAGCCAGAGCTACACAGAGAGAACCCTGTCTCAAAATAAACCAAATCAAACAAAAATCTGTTCAGGGCTGTCAAGATGGCTCAGTTGGTTAAAGGGGCTTGCCACCAAACCTGACAACCTCAGTTCAATTCCTGGAACCTGCATGATAGAAGAAGACAACTAACTCCCATGAGTTGTCCTCTGACCCCTCTACATGCTCACTGTGGTGAAAGCATGCATACACACACACACACACACACACACACACACACACACACACACACACTGAACATAATGTGTGTGTGTGTATATATATATATATATAAGTGTATATGTATATATACATACATAGTATACACACACACATATACATTATACATACTTGAGTGTGGTGGCTCATGCCTACAATTCCAATACTTGGGAGGCCGAGGCAGAAGTATCAAGAGTTCAAGGCTGTCCTGGACTAACTAGTGAGTTCCAGGCCAGTATGGCTTCAGAGTGAGACTCTTTCTCAGAAGATGAAAACAGCGGGCTGGGGAGCTGGCTCAGTGGGTAAGTACCTGCTGCGTGAGAAATCGGACCTGAGTCTGGTCCCCAGAAGCCACAGGAAAAGCGGGTGTGGGGGCACATGCCTGTCATCTCCGCGCCAGGGAGGTGGAGAGAGGAGGTTCCCTGGGCTCCTGACCAACCAGTCTAGCTGAATCTGGGAGTTTCGGGTTCAGACAGTGAGAGACTTGTCTCAAAAAACGAGCAAGCAAACAAACAAAAACAAAGTGAATGACACGTAAGGCCGGCCTCTGGCTTCCACAGGCATGTGCACACACATCACATACACGCTTGCACACTGTGCACACACATGCATGCACAAACATTGAATTTAACTTAGTTTTAACAATTCCTGTGTAAGTGCCTGCCAATATTATGGGAAAAGACTAAGTCAGCAAGTGTGTGTGTGTGTGTGTGTGTGTGTGTGTGTGTGTGTGTGTGTGTATGTATGTGTGTGTGTGTGTGTATGAGGAAACCAGAGTTTGATATTGGTATTTTTCCCCAGTAGTTCTCTATGTTTATTTATTGAGACAGGGTCTCAGGGATGTGGCTAGCCTGCCTGGCCAATGAGCACCACCCATCATTAAATCCCCAGCACTAGGGTTCCAGGATCACACTGCCATACCTGACTTTCCCATGGGAATCCAAACCCAGGTTCTCTGCTTGGGTGGCTGGAACCTTCCCAACTGAGCCATCACCCCAGCTCCCCAGTAGATGTTAAAGGGGTTCTAATTAACACTGGCTTCCTGAGCCTTTTGGTGGTTTTGTAACAGGGTTCTCCGAATTTGTACCATTAGCCAGCATTTGTCATATGCACGTCACACCTACAGGCATTGCATCTAAAAGCTGAAAACATCTTTATAGTAGAGCATAGGAACAGTGAAGATTTGGGTGGGAGGTCAGAGTCAAGGCTCTCACGCCTGCTGCCCGCTGGCTATGCCCGGGGTAGCACCTCACCTCAATGTTGCTGAAAGCCCGCATGTAGTGGGCACCCGGAGGTAAGTGCACAGCCAGCTCTGCCTCATAGGCTCCCTCACCCTCATTGGCTGCATCAATCTTCAGCTCCAACACATTCTCAGCACCAATCAGAAGTGGGGAGTTCCCCCTGTGTGTGGAGGGAGTGCTTGGTTTAGGACTAGAGGCCAGGAGGGGGAGAGGGGACTCAGGTAAGGCGTGGGTCTCCTGGGGCATGGAGGGACAGGGTGGGTAGAGTGGGAGACCCTCTCACACAGTGGCTGTGAGCTGGAGCTGCGGCACACACAGGTCGTCTTCCCCACAGTCCAGGATGATCCGGGTCTAGGAGACACAATAGGATGTGTGGGCAAGCTGAGGGCTTGTGGGTTTAGGGGTCACCTCAGAGCTCAGAACAACAGTGGCTCCAGGGGTCCCTTCAGACTTTAGGGAGCATGGGATGGAGTGTGTATAAAGGTTTGGGACGATGCCCAAGTTCTGGGATAGCAGGGTTTACCAATCTACGACAATGTTGGGGGGGTCACTGAGACTCGGAGAATTACGTCAGGATTTGGGGGTGACTTCAAGGTTTGGGATTCATGGTTACAACCTCTTCCCCAATCTTTTTTTTTTTTTTTTTTTTTTTTTTTTGGTTTTTCGAGACAGGGTTTCTCTGTGTAGCTTTGCGCCTCTCCTGGAACTCACTTGGTAGCCCAGGCTGGCCTCGAACTCACAGAGATCCGCCTGGCTCTGCCTCCCAAGTGCTGGGATTAAAGGTGTGCGCCACCACCACCCGGCCTCTTCCCCAATCTTAATCACCCTACCAGGGATCTTGCCCAGTTCTTGCTTGTCCCACTGACCCCACCTGCTCCTGGACATAGGTCTCTCCATGCAACACCACAGCAGAGGCTCCTCCAGTCTCTCCCGGGGGCAGCGACACGTTGAGGCTCAGCACAATGGGGCTCAGCTTGTCCCGGAAGTCGGCCTCATCCTAGCAGAGGGCAAGAGTCAGGCTAGCCTGCTCCTGCGCCCACCCACACCCTTTGCTTGAGTCCTAGGACTGTTTGAACGGCCTGGCGGGGAGAACCCTGCACATCCAGCTCCGCCCGTTCTAGCCTGAGCATACTCGAAGGAAGGCCATGGTGGTGTGGCAGATAGTTCTGTTTTTTCCACCCAGGTCCAGACTCAGGGTGAGGCTGGCCTGCTGAGAGGCCAGCAGCAGCACTCGGCGGGCCTGGCGGGGCTTCTTCAGGTCCAGCTGCAACTCTGCATTCAGCTCTGCAGGGCAGGCGAGCAGGAAGGATCCAGGTCTCCCTCTAGTGGGGACAGCCAGACCTTCCTTCCTCCAACCCTCCCTCCGGGCCACTCACGCAGCTTCTGAGGAATGTTGTGCCCGGTGGCGCCCACACACATCTGGATGTTGAAGCTGTAAAGATGAGGGCGGGTTTGGGGGGTGGGGCCTCTCTGAGGTCCCAAACCCTGCCAAGTCTGTGACTTCCTCCTCCTCACCAGCTGACTGGCGTCTGGGTCTGTTCCAGGACGCAGTTCTTCACGGTGGGATTCAGGGAGTCTTGAACCAGCAGCTGGACAGTGGCCATCACCACAGCCTGAGCTCTGATGGGATCAGAGGAGGCTCACCAGTGTGTCCCTCCTGACCCAGCCTCCTCTGATGATGTGGTCCTTCCCCCCAGCCAGTGCTCACCTGTACACGGCAACTTTGCTAGCCCCATAGGCTCCCACAATCAGGTCTATAGACACAGGGAGAAGGGTTAGAAGTGGCCATTAGAGCCGGCATAGAGCGAGTCTTTATCTTCCAAAAAGTTCTCCACACCATCACCGTCCCCCCCCCTGCCCGCCCCCGAGGTTCTGCCCCCGAACCCCAGCATCCCAGCCACACAGACAAGTTAGAGCCCACAGCTGGTGCCAGGTGAGACATGAAGCTCCAGCTGTTGGTCTCTCTGCATTCCCAGCAAGTGCTCAGAGGCCTGTCCTGACTGCCTGGATGCAAAGCACAGGCACCTGGGTATCCATTGTCATCGATGTCTACGGCGCCACGGAGGGAGAAACCAAAGCCCGAGCCTGTGGGGAAGGGGCTGTCCAGGACCTGGGAGGGGCGTGGACTCAGCCCCTCGCTCTGACCCAGGAACACCAGCACTTGGCCCTGACCACTGGGACCCCCATAGGGGGCAGCCACAGCAACATCTGGAAGGAGAGAAAGAGTGTGGCTGTTTGTGATCGGGTCTCCCCAGGGGATGCTGCCAATCTCTCTTGAGTCTTCTCTAGGGAGGCCCTGGGAGACCAGAAGGGTACATAGTCTGTATGGAGGAGGCAGGAGAGAGATCAGTCAAGTATTAACAATTGGTATTAAAGCTCCAACACTCCTCACTGTCCCCACATCAAGGAAACGCACTAAGACTCCATTTACTCCTGACAATTAGGAGTAGTATTGTTACTTTGAGACAGGTTTGGTTTTTTGTTTGTTTGTTTGGTTGGTTGGTTTTTCTGAGATAGGGTCTCTCTGTGTATCCCTGGCTGTTCTGGAACTTGCTATGAAGACCAGGCTGGCCTTAAACTCACAGAGATCTGCCTGCCTCTGCCTCCCTGTGCTGGGATTAAAGGTGTTCAATAATATGCCCGTGAGACAGGGTGGTATGTGTCACAAACTGGCCTCTAATTATTCATGTAGCTGAGGATGACCTTGAACTTCTGCCCCTCGTGCCTCCACCTCTTCTGTGCTGGGAGGACTGGTACCGGCGCCACCACACCTGGTTTATGCTTATGCATGTTAGGCAAGCTATTAGCTCAGCCACAACCCTGCTCTTAATTCCCATTTTAGAAGAAGATTAAATAACTGAGCCCAGACCAGGCCAGCAAACTTCTTAGTTTGTGTGAGGTCCTAGATTTAATTCCCAGTAATGGAAGGAAAAAAAAAAAGTAGGCCTGGTATGCTAGTGCACACTTTTAATATCAACATTCACGAGGCAGAGGTAGGCAGATCTCTCTGAGTTCAAGGCCAGCTTGATGTACATAATGAGTTCCAGGCTGTCCCCACTAGAGGGAGACCTGGATCCTTCCTGCTCGCCTGCCCTGCAGAGCTGAAGGCAGAGTTCCAGGCCAGCTAGGGCTACATAGTCAGACCCTGTCTCAAAACACAAAACCAAACTGAAAAATAAATAAAAACTAGCTGGAACCTGTTTTCCAGACGGTAACTCTGTTTCACCTTCAGGGAGCAAACAAACTCACAGCCATATCATAGTTTATCAACACCAGTGCCTTTAAGACCCTCCTTGAGAGTACATCTGCTAGCAGCCTCATGATTTTATGAGCTCTTTTCATATATAACTAACTTAGATCACGTCTGTGTGTTTTAACCGTCTTCCCTTCATCTTCTGATTTTGTTTACAGTATGTCTTGATCACCATAATCATAATTCAAACAAAAGTGTTTAACCGCAGCCTTCAGGACACAGAGGCAGGTGGATCTCTGCGAGTTTGAGGCCAGCCTGATCTACATGGAGATTTCCAGGCCAGGCAAGGTTACACAGTGAGACCTTGTCTCAAAAAGCAAACAGAGGCCTCTGACCACAATGGTGTCCTGGAGTCCAGGGCCCCGTCTCTGTCCTGGTCTTGGTCTTCATGGATTTACTGACCATTTGATTCACTGTTAATTTTTGCAGCCTTCTTGTCCCATGGCCAGTTTTGGGTCCGCCTGGCCAGATTCTATCTGGAGCTAATTCAGCTCAGGGTTGCAGGAGACAGAGCAGAAGGGCACTGTGGCCTCCAAATGCCCAGCCTTCCTTGGGACCCTTGGGGCCTCTCAACCATCTTGTGGACTTCCCCACAGCACCTGGTTCTGTCTCCTCTCTGCCAGGCTGTCAGCCCCGTTTCCTTTGGTAAGGGACCCACTGTCTTCCTGCTTTCTCCAGGGGACCTTCGAATTGGTATCTCCTGCCTCTGGATGGAGTGTCTGCATCCCCAGGCATCATAGGGACCCTCATCTGGCTGACCCCCTCCAGTTCCCAACATGGCTATTTTTCCTTTGTATTCATTACACTTCCACTCTTCCTAAAATGATCTTCCCACGGTCCCCATCCTCAGTCCATGATGGCTCCCCTTTCCACAGCCAAATTGATGAGAGAGTTGTTTGTACTGCCTGCTGAGTGCTTTACCTCTGTCCATGCCCTGGACCTGGCCCCAGTGATCTTCTGGGCCCTAAGGTGCCCTTATTGAGTGGTTTTTTTGTTTGTTTGTTTGTTTGTTTGTTTGTTTTTTGACAGAGAGTTTTATGTATCCCAGGATGCTCTCCAGCCTCTTAGGTAGCAGAGGGTCTTAGGTAGCAGGACTTCTGTCTCTCCTGCCTCCACTTCCTGGGTGCTAGGATTACTGGTACACACCACCATACTGGCCTGGGTTGGTCCTTGACACCACCACTAAGGAGCTCATCCTTGCTAAAGCCCATGATGTTTTCCTGGTCCCATCTAACTGTACCTTTCAGGAGTGAGGGGGCCACTCGGCCCATCCCTCCCTCCTGCTTAAAGTATTCTCTCAGAGTTTTGGGCCACCAATCTCCTGATTTCCTTCCCATCTGTCTGAACACTGTTTCCCAGAGCCACCTTCTCGGGGTGTTCCCTGAATGCTCTTTCGCTTCCCAGGCTTCTACACTGGGCCTCCTCTTAACTCCCAGGCTCCGGATCCTATGCACGCTTCCCGGTCTCTATCTCACCCTCAGCCCTCTCGAGCGGAAGTGTGCAAAGTCAATTGTGACAGTTCACAGTTCTCACCATATTTCCACCCAATAGTCCCAAGCCCTTCAAAACCAGCTAACCCAGAAGTGAACCACGGACCTCCTTGCTCCCCACTTCCACTCAACTCCCTTCTCATCCCGACTCCATATTCCATTTCCCATCCAGCCTTAATAGTCCAAGCCCTAAATACACTGCAACGTCACTGCATCTCTAACTCCATTCTCCCAATCTACATGCAAGGGTCATCGTGTTGGGACCTAGACAAACTGCCTTAATTGGATTCCTTGAACCCTGGTACCCACTTTCTAATCAGCAGTCAAGCTTTTCCTGGCTCCTGCTGCCCAAGATCTCAGCCTCTCTCGTACTGGGATTACAGGTGTACTCTGCCTTAAATTCATCTTTTTGTTAGGGCTATTGACCCTCTTAAGGCCAAACACAGCAGCTCTTCCACTCACCATTATAGCCATCCCGGTTGAGGTCACCCAAGGGTGCAATGGCAGATCCAAATCTCCCATAGAGCTGAGTGCCAGTCAGCAGGAGAGTGGGTGTGCCCAGAACATAGGGGCCCTGAGGCTGCAGAAACAAATACACACGGCCCACCTCGGCCAGCTTGCGATCAGCCCTGTGGTCCATATACAATGGAGCCCCCACCAGCAGGTCGTGCCTCCTGTGGACCAGATGGGCAAGGTTAGGTGCCGTTGAGCTAGGAAGGTACTAGGAACGAGGGCAGTTCTGGGCTACCCTTGGGACAAGATGAGGGTAACTCCTGCTGCTGGCAGTTGAGGACCCAACTGGGTAAGGGGCGTTCCCTCTTCTTACCCGTCCCCGTTGACGTCAGTGACTGCCACTGAGTGCCCGAAATACGAAGCCACCTACAGGATGAAGAGAATTTTAGTCTGTGCTTCTGAGCTCAGCATCCTCTGTTAGACATCACCCTCAGATCCTATGAACTATTTTAGGGGTGTGTCTTAGTTCCCTGACTTTGGCCACTCCCATGGGGCCACCGCTGCTCCCACCTGCTCTCCAAGTAGCCGGTGCAGCTTCTGGTAGTAGGAGTCCAGAATTTCCACCTGCATGGAGAAACATACCCAAGTGCGTCACTCATGCTCCCTCTGTGACTTCCCACTCTCATTGAGAAAGGGCAGGGAATTGGCGAGTGTGTGTGTGGGGTAAACAAAAGTTCTAGGATCAGGGCGTTCGGAATGTCAAGCGGTGGGAGAGCCGTCACTCACCGCTCCCAAGGTCCAGCTCCAAGTGGGGGCACCGAATACGTACTCTGGGAAGAGCAAGGCTCAGCAAATCAGATCCTCAGAAACCACTTACTCTATCCTCACACAGGGACCCAGGAGAAATTGTACGGAGGTGATCCTGCCCCAGGGCTCCCCACCCGCCCCTAACTGCATTCCTTGCCTGTAGTGCTCAGATCCCCATCGAACTCGCCCACGGCCACCGAGTACCCTGAAAACAGCACAGTTTAGCGTTTAAAGCAAGGAGGAAGACCTCGGTCAGGGAAGGAGGGTCATGAGTACCGAGGTTATCAGTACAAACTGCATTGTGCAGGCGGAAAAACTGAGGCGTGCTCGAGGTCTTACTTGAGTCCAAGCAGAGAAGGGAGAGCCAACGTGGATGGGAGTTGGACAGGTGTGGGGGAAGAGGCGGGAACCGGGGGCGGGGTGCTTTTGCGCTGGGGACTAGTTAAGATTGGCAGAAAACCTCGGACAGGGGTGGGACCTGACTTTTTGGGTTCTGGGAAGCCTAGAAAGGAGATGCCAAGGTTACCCCGGTAGCCGTCGAAGTACACTGAGCTGCCATAGTCAAAGGTGAAGCGCTGATTGGGAACATGCCACAAAAGGGTACCCGGTTGGTAACTAGAGATGATATTCGCAATTGGAACCCGAACCAGGAGACCTGGGAAGGGCACAGGGACAGGAGGTGTGGGGCCCCAGACGCCTGGGTCTCCCCAAATCACAAGATGAGAGTGGGTTGGATTACTGGGCACGTACCTAAAAAATAGTAGCCGCCAGGGGCCCCAAGCACTAGCTCGCCATCCTGAAAGGGAAGTCCCGGTGGTGAGAGAGACCCCTATTCTGGAACAACCCAAAATCACTTTGCCTGCATGATGGTCTTTTGTTTTGTTTGTTTTTCGAGACACAGTTTCTCTGTGTAGCCGTAGCTGTCCTGAAACCCACTCTGTAGACCAGACTGGCCTCAAACTGAGTGCTGGAACTGAAGGTGTGTGCCACCATCGCCTGCCGGGCTGCATGATGTTCTCATATTCATCCATTCGCATTCTCCCCGCCACCCCGTCTCCTTTTAAGAGGAGTCTCACTTTGTAGCTCAGGCTGGCTTCAAACTCGCGATCCCCCTGCCTCAGCCTCCAGGCCGAGCTCTCTATTGCTCTTGCCTGCGACTTGCCTGGGTCACCGCAGAACTGAAGCCGGCCTCACAGTATCGCTTGTCTGGGCCTACAAGAGGCAAGTGGGGGGGGTCAGCCAAGGGTCGGCTCCGGGAGCTCTCGCTTTAGCCAGGAATCCCGCGTGGGCAAGCAAAACTTTGCGGGGCGGGTGCCGGGAGGGCCTGGAGGCGTGACCTCAGGGGGCGGGGCGTAGCCGAGGGCCGGGCTCTCAGGGCGCGAGGTTGGTGGCGGGGCGGGGTTTGCAGCTATCAGAGGGCGGAGCCAGAGGCGGAACAGCGCTTACCAAAAATTTCTGCGTAAGCCGAGCTCATGATGTTGGTGCGACAGGGCGAGTACTCTGCGCGGCCGCCGTTTTGTAGCTGAGCCACGAAGCAGCCACCCACTGGCGTCTTCTCTGCCTCATCGTTCTTTTCTAGGACATTCCAGTGCTGCCAGGGGGCGCAGGCCTAGAGCAGAGTCACAGGAGAATGGGGAAGGGCGCGATATTCGGGCTTCCCCCATCGTGTCGCTGGCCTGGATTTGCTCCCTGTGACCTGTCCACAGTGCCTACCACAATGACGTCATTCCAGCTGACGACCGATGCCCCAAGTCCTTGCCCGGTCCTGAAGGTTTGGAAAGACTGCAAGCCTACGTGACGGGTCTCATCCCCTGGAGGACACAGAAAGGGTGGATTTCTGGAGCCCCACCATCCACTTCCACCTGGCTCCCCCTTTCCCCTCCATGCCGGAGACTCACTTAGTTCGAAGGACAGCGAGGTGCATTCGCCGCCACTGGCCTTCCAGGGGCACAGGAACACGCCACCAGTCTCCTCCTGACTTTCGCTTAGGGCCCTGGGGGCGCCCACCACGATGGACACGCTGTGTAGGCAAGCTGGGTGAGCAGGGCTCAGGGTCTTTCTATCCTGCCCGGTGCCTGCCACCCACCACCCCAGCAGTACCAGGAAAGAGGTGTGGCATAGGTCTCCTATGGACCATCTTTCCTCACAGTTACCCCATTAAGGCCAACTTCTTCATTTTAGGGGCAGCTGAAACTGTATTCTTAGGAAATTCACCTAGGACTAAACCAGTTGGTTTGTTTTGGACAGGAAGGGTTTAATAATCCTTACTGAAGCCGGGTGGTGGTGGGGCACGACTTTAATCCCAGCACTCGGGAGGCAGAGCCTGGCGGATCTCTGTGATTCGAGGCCAGTCTGATCTACAGATCGAGATCCAGGACAGGCACCAAAGCTACACAGAGAAACCCTGTCTCGAAAAACCAAACAACCACCACCACCACCACAACAACAAAATCCTTACTGAAAACACCTGCTATGCTTCATACACTGATGTCCCCCCCCCACTCCCTCCCAACAAGAACCAGACAAACTGTTTGCCTTGTCTAACTTAATGGATCCCTTAGTAGAACTGTTTTGAATGGTGAAGGATGCTGCAACCTCAGGTGGGGATGTGTGGTGCTGACAGTGTTGAGGATCCTAGCAGACCTAAGTTTAAGTCAGTTCTGCCGTTTGTAAAGTAGGGATAGTATCAAGCAATTATGTTGTTGGAAGAGTAGATGCAATAAATGTATGACAGGTATTTAGTACGTCCTCAGCCATACGCTTTTGTGAAAGTGTGTAGTTAATAAACAACAGGATGCTTATTAAATTGTGCCCACAGGACCCATGCTTGGGGAAAGGAGTTGAACTGAGTGTCAGGCCCTGTGTGAACACTCAACAGCTCCAAAGACAGGAGATTTTTGTTTATTTGGTTGGTTGGTTGGTTTTGGTTTTTTTCGAGACAGGGTCTCACTATATAGCTCCGACTGTCCTGGAACTCACTATGTAGATGAGGTTGGCCTCGAACTCACAGGGATCTGCCTGCCTCTGCCTCCCATTAAAGGGGAATAAAGGCCTGCGCCACCACACCCAGCTCAGGAGTTTTTCTTTCTTTACTTGACAGATTCTTGTTATGTGTCCCTGGATGTTTAACTTGTGGTAAAGCCCTGCTTCAGCCTCTCTGGGTTTACAAGCATGTGCCACCACACCTAGCTACAGAATTGTCAGAGTTGAGGCAACCCCAGATCCCTTTCCTTCATGGACAGACAGTAACTGGATGCAAGCCATCTTGGGAAGGGGGCCTGGCTTTTGTTGAAATGGCTCTTTTAGGCAGAGGAGATGATTCTTTACACCTGTCCTTGAGAACAGTCATTACTATTCCCCTGACACTGGGCATTCCAGTGTCCATCACAGTAAAGTCACTCAGGCTAAACACAGCTGTGAAGATGAGCCAGGAATCTTAGCAGTTTGATCTCAAAGCCTGATCAATGCTGACTGTTAGTAATTTATTACTTCTTTTCAAATACCTATAATTTGGAAAGAGATGAGGTTCAAAATGGAGAAAAGCAAGACGCAGTAGGTGGGCACTTGTATCTTGGCCAATCCATTTTGGATGACTGGCTGAGGGTAAAGTGAGTCATATCACTGACCCTTGGGGACAAAGAAGACATAAGCTTTGACCTTTTCTGTTCAATGTTCATCTCCCCATTGGTATCCTTCCTTGGCTCCCTCACTGGAACCTGTCCCTCCCCAGCATTCCTGACAGGAGCTGGACCCAAACAGACACTAGACTCCACCTTGCTCAACTAGGGAAGGAGAGGCCACAGAGGCAATGATCGGAGGCATTCTTCTCTCAACACCCCTTTTTCCCCTGGTACTCACCTCCCATGGTTGTCCTTGTGAAAGTCCACAGAAAATCCAAAGTGGCTGCCATTGGGACCTGCATAGATGGTGAGCGTCACAGGGTCCAGGTTCAAGGCCCAGGCTGGAGGAGCAGGACTAGGTCCCAAGAACAGTTGTATCCATTGCAGGAGCCACAGGGCATGCCATGTACACGAAGCTCTAGCCATCCTCCTCCCCAAACCTCCTAAACAGGAATGGACCAGCTCTTTCCTCTTCCCTAAAGTTCCCACCACAGGAAGTTTCAGCTTATCAAACTGGAACTCAAAGTAACTGCTGAGCAGCAGGCATGGCGGAGGGCAATAACCCCTAAATCGCATGGTCTGTAGGATTACCAGGAAGGGGGAGGGGCCTCTCTGGGGATGGATCTTAGTGCTGAAAGTCATTGCTCACCCTTTTTTTCTAGGATAGCTCATCTCCAAGCCTGCTTCATGGATGCATCCCTTGAAATCCTTTTTTTCTTTTCTTTTCTTTTTCTTTTTATTTTATTTTTATTTTTATTTACTTACTTATTTTGGTTTTTCGAGGCAGGGTTTCTCTGTGTAGCTTTGTGCCTTTCCTGGAACTCACTCCGTAGATCAGGCTGGCCTCGAACTCACAGAGATCCGCCTGGCTCTGCCTCCTGAGTGCTGGGATTAAAGGCATGCACCACCACTGCCCAGCCTTGTTTTTGTTTTTGGAGACAGGGTTTCTCCATGTAGCCTTGGCTGTCCTGGAACTCACTCTGTAGACCAGGCTGTCCTGGAACTCACAGAGATCCACCTGGCTCTGCCTCCGAGTGCTGGGATTAAAGGTGTGCGCCACCACCGCCCATCTTTGAAAACCCTTTCCATCTCCACATCACTGTCTCCACATCACTCTGCCAGGCCAACCACTGTCCCCTGCTGCCTGGGACAGTGCAACTGTAAACTGGTCTGTTCTACTTCACCATGGCCCAGAGCTGAACAGCTCTTTCCTCCCCCACTTAGCTGACTGTCCTGCTCTTGAACACTATGACTTGGCCAGAGATGGAGGAAGGATTGAGGAAGCTGCTCTCTCCTGATAAGACCTGAGGCGGCCATCATTCTGAGTATGGCATTTATCCACTTCCTCCTCCCGGAGCCTTTGGACAGCCTCAGCCAGGAGTATTGGGGTCCATCAGTTCCCGACTTCTTCGCCTCGAATCAAGTCGTTGTGTGGCCACAAGGATGCCTTCAATATTGGGGAAAGGTGGTGAATGGATCCTGGCCTAAGTGGGGAGGAGATGGGGCTAAAATGACATCATCCCAGGGTGTGCTGTTCACAGTCCCTGAAATGAAGCACCAGCTGTTCAACTTTCGGGTGACAGTTCGTATCTAACCATAAACAACTGATTCTGAGCCAAGTGGTGGCGGCACATTAGTCCGCCTTTAGTCCCAGCTTGCAGGAGGCAGAGACAGGAGGATCTCTGTGAGTTCCAGGCCAGCCTGGTCTACAAATCAAGCTCCAGGACAGCCAGGGCTACACAGAGAAACCCTGTCTTGAAAAACAGACAGACAAGCAAAAAAAGAATTGATTCTGGATGGCGCTTTCAGGTTGGCATCTTGCCATACTCACATGGGTACAGTACTGGATGACCGTGATGATCCTTTTACTGGACTGAGTATTTGAATCCTTTGAGAGCAAGGGTCCTTTCTGCTGTCCCAGGGCCTAGCCAGAGGCCCAGTGTGTGGTGGTGTTGAATGGCTGAAGTCTTCCTGAAGAGTGGAAGGAGCGAAGAGCAGGAAGGGTCAGATTCTGGTAGAAAGGTCCTCTTCTGTGGACCAGGCAAGCAGAAGAGCACCACGCCCTGTGGTCTTGCATGCCTTGACCCCAAAGCAAAGGAATAAAGGATCATAGCCACACCCTCCTTTTAGTCTGTATTCTCCTCTCTCTCTCTCTCTCTCTCTCTCTCTCTCTCTCTCTCTCTCTCTCTCTCTCTCTCTCTCTCGCTCTCTGTACTAGGAATAGCCTCACGCATATAAGACAAGTGCTCTATTACTGAGCCATGTACCCCAGGCTTGATCTTTATTTCTGATTAAATTAACCACTGCTTTATCTTACTTGGCCACCCTATCCCATTTTGAAGTCCTTTTAATTCCCCCTTTCCTCTCATACTTCATCACCTCAGCAAACAGCTAAAATTTTTATCCTTCACTAAGCGAAAAGCTCCTTGGATTTTATTCAGGGCTTTCTTCACTGGTGTGTTCTCAGTGCCAAATTCATGGTAAGTATGCAATGCATGCATCAGAATGAATCCTTAACAAGGCCTCTGCTGACGCTCTGCCTTCCCACTGTTCTCAACTAATTCTATCAACTCACATCACATTGTAGTTGTTTTGCTTTAATTTTGTTTTGGTTTGGTTTTTTGAGACAGGGTTTCTCTGTGTAGCCCTGGCTGTCCTGGAACTTGCTCTGTAGACCAGGCTGGCTTTGAACTCAGAGACATCTGGCTGCCTCTGCCTCCTGAGTGCTGGGATTAAAGGCGTGCACCACCACCTGCTTTTTTCTTCTTCAAAAACTTTTAATCACAGTTTAAAATCTATTTTGTGTGTGTGTGGGCTTGTGTGCTGAAGCGTGAGTATGGAGGTAGGTAGTAGGACTTTTCTTCTACCATGTGGGTCTCAGGAACTGACCTCCTGAGACACACATGGTATCAGGTTTGGCAGCCAAGTGCCTTTGCGCATTGAGCCTTCTCACTGGGCTTATTCTCCACCCGCGGCATCCCTTTTTGGGCCTCTTTTTAAATCAGGGTCTCATTCAGCCCAGGCTGCCCTTAAACTTCTGGTCTTCCTGCCCCCATCTCTGGAGTGCTGATATTACAGGAATTCCATCACTAACCCTAGTTTATGTGCTAGAATAGTTGTTTTTTTTTTTTTTTTTTCAACTTTTTCCTTCTTTTTTTTCTTTCTGAGACAGGGTTTCTCTGTGTAGTTTTGGTGCCTGTCTTGGATCTCACTCTGTAGCCCAGGCAGGCCTCAAACTCAGAGAGCTGCCTGCCTCTGCCTCCCGAGTGCTGGGATTAAAGGCGTGCACGACCACTGCCCGGCTTTTTAAAAAAACTTTTTTTAAAAAAAGACTTATTTATTATGTATAGTGTTCTGCCTGCATGTATGCCTGCTTGCCAGAAGAGGGCATCATATCTCATATAGATATCATAGATAGTTGTGAGCCATCATGTGGTTGCTGGGAATTGAACCCAGGACATCTGGAAGAGCAGTCAATGCTCTTAACCTCTGAGCCATCTCTCCAGCCTGTTTCGTTTTTCAAGACAGGATCTCTTTGTGTAACCTTGGAACTTACTGTGTAGACCAGGTTAACCTCAACTCAAGAGATCTGCCAGCCTCTGCTTCCCAAGTGCTGGGATTAAAAAAACGTGCACCACCAAGATTTTTTTTTTTGTATTGTTAACTGTGTTCTTCATGTGTGTGTGCTTATCTGCATCAGGTGTGTACAAGTGCCCACGAAGGCAAGAGGGTTTTGGAACCCCTGGAACTGGAGTTATAAGCAGTTGTGACATGGGTGTAGGCAACTGAATCTGGGTCCTCTGCAAGAGTGGTAAATGCTCTTAACTGCTGAACCGTCTCTCTAGTCCCATGCACTAGAGTTTTGTTGTGGTTTTTTTCCACCATGTAGCCCTGGCTGTCCTGGAAATAGCTCTGTAGACCAGGCTGGCCTCAAACTCCCAAGAGATCCACTTACTTCTTCCTCCTGAGCGCTGCGATTAAAGATGTGTGTGTGCCACCACATCCAGCTCCCATTCACTAGAGTTTTAAAAAAGTACTTCCTGTTTGGTGTATGGAAGCTACAAAGACAACAGCCAAGGATCCTCAACTTAGTCCAGAGACAGTAAAGCCCAGGACACTCAGGACTGCCACCGGGTGACAGCAAGTGCACCTTGGGAAACAGAAATTAGGAGGCAACTCTATGAAACGGATACTAGGACTATTTCATAAGGGCAGAAACTAGCAGAGTTGTGGGTAAACTGTCCATCCACATGGAGAATGTCAACGGGCAACAAAAGTGGGATTCAAACCCAGGTGCCCTTGTCCTGCTGATGCTGGCAATAATGCAAGCAACCAGGGCAGAAGAGAGGTCAGGAATGAGGAAAGGTACGTAGAGGGCTAAGTGAAGGGTGTCTAGTGAAGGGTGCTTAAAGGGGCGGGTGGGCATGAGGGCAGGAAAGGCAGGCAGGGACTCAGATCACTGGAGGGTACTTGAATGCCACACTAAAGGAATTTGAACTTCGGCCCATCGGAGATGGAGAATCCTAAAGATTTTTTTATTTTGGTTTTGAGACAGGGTCTTAATATGTAGACCAGTTTGGTCTGGAATTCAAGAGATCTGCCTGCCTTTGTCTCCTTGTGCTAGGATTAAAGGTGTGTGTCAACATGTCCAGCTGTCTAAAGATTTCAAAAGTTAGTAAGAGATCAAATTGTCAGTTTTAGCAAGTTAGCTCAATAGGGGAAGAGGCAACTGCTTTCAAGCTTAATGATGTGTACTCCATCCTCAGGTTGTACAAGGTCGTAAGAGACCAACTCCTCTGACCTCCACATGCTTGCTAGCATTCAAACACAAAATAAATTAAGAAGAGACTGTGCTGGCTAGTTTTTATGTCAACTTTACATAGACTAAAGTCATCTAAGAGGAGGGAACCTCAACTAAGAAAATGCCTCCAGAGCTGGAGAGATGGCTCAGCGGTTAAGAGCACTAGCTGTTCTTCCAGGGGTCCTGAGTTCAATTCCCAGCAACCACATGGTGGCTCACAACCATCTGTAATGAGATCTGGCGCCCTCTTCTGGCATGCAGGCAGAGCACTGTATACATAATAAATAAGTAAATCTTAAAAAAGAAAAAAAAAAAAAAAGAAAAAAAAGAAAATGCCTCCAAGCCAGGTGGTGGTGGTACACACCTTTAATCCCAGCACTGGGGAGGCAGAACCAGGCAGAGTCCAGCCTGGTCTACACAGCCAATTCCAGAACAGCCAGGGCTATATGGAGAAACTCTGCCTTGAAAAACAAACCAAACCAAAAAAAACCCAACCAAACAAAAGAATATGAATCTATCAGATCAGGTTGCAGGCAGGCCTGTAAGACATTTTCTTAATAGTGATTGAGGAGGAAGGGCCCAGCCCATTGTGGGTGGTGCCATCCCTGGGCTTGTGGTCCTGGGTTCTATAAGAAAGCAGGTTGAGCCGGGCAGTGGTGGCGCACGCCTATAATCCCAGCACTCGGGAGGCAGAGGCAGGCGGATCTTTGTGAGTTTGAGGCCAGCCTGGTCTACAGAGCGAGATCCAGTAAAGGCGCAAAGCTACACAGAGAAACCCTGTCTCGAAAAACCAAAAAGAAAGCAGGTTGAGCAAGCCAGTAAGCAGCACCCCTCCATGGCCTCTGCATCAGCTCCTGCCTCCAGGTCCCTGCTCTGACTTCCTTTGATGATGAACTGTGATGTGTAAGTCTAAGCTTAAAAAACCCCGTTCCTCCCCAAGTTGCTTTCATCATGGTGTTTCACTGAAGGAGCAGAAACCCTAAGATAGATTCAATGATGAACTGTGCTCCAATTTAGAATATGATACTGGCTGCCTGTGGCTACAACAGACTGGAGAAGGGACATTGTGGAAAGACCAGCTGAGTAGGTCAGCATTCTGGGTTAAAGGTGGTGATGCCTGAACCAGGTACTGGTGGTAAGAGACAGCAGAGATGGGCATAGTGACACAAGACTATAATCAAGCAGGATGAGGCAGGAAGAAGACAGATACATCAAGTCTGAGGTTAGCCTGGGCCATACAGCAAGTCACCAAGGCCATCCAAGGCTACATACCAATGCTGTTCCCAAAAACCAAGAAAGAAACTGCAGCTAAGGACAGAATCAGGAGCTGGAAGTGGCCAAAGGTAATCCAAAGGTTTGGTCCCCAGTTAGCTGGTGGACTATGATATTCATTAAAAGCAGAAACCAGAGGAAGATAGATGAGATTTGGGCCAGGGAAGAAGACTGCAGACTGCATTCCGTTGGTGTCAGAACTGGGTTATCTCCCTGATGAAAGTGGATCGAGGATTGGTAATATTCTCACTTTTTTATTCCATTAGTCTGAGGTCCCCAAAATCCGTCAATGAACCTAGCTCTGTTTTGGCTTCATTTAGTCAGCAACCTTCAAGCTTCTATCATAGTTTGTCTGGCATTGAGCAAGGTTAACAGAGAATGCCTGAAGGAGTTTTGTTTGTTTTAAAGGAGCTATAAGAATTAGCTTATCGGGGCTAGAGAGATGGCTCAGGGGTTAAGAGCACTGACTGCTCTTCCAGAGGTCCTGAGTTCAATTCCCAGCACCCACATGGTGGCTCACAACCATCTGTAATGAGATCTGGTGCCCTCTTCTGGCCTGCAGTCATACATGCTGTATACATAATAAATAAATAAATCTTAAAAAAAAAAAGAATTAGCTTATCTTCTCAGAGCTCACAATTATACTGGAAACAGTGAATATAAAATGAATGGCACTCGGGTTCTGAAAAGCTGATAAACGTACTTGGGGCAGAGTGTTAGATCCTAGTCAGGGAAGTCAGCCAGGAAAATGCTGCAATAATCAGATAGGAGCTGGTATGGGTAAGGCGGAATTTTCTGTGGCAACAAGAATAGCAATGGTTGACAAGGTCTGGATTAGTCATCAAGGATGTAAAAGAGGGAGGAGTACTTACGTGTCTCAAGTAAGATGGCTGAGCCCTTACCAGAACAAAGCAATTGATTTCACACAGCACAGGCTACCCAGGCAGACAGACTGCCTTCACACAGCACAGGCTATGCAGACAGGACTGCCTTCACACAGCACAGGCTATGCAGACAGGACTGCCTTCACACAGCACAGGCTATGCAGACAGGACTGCCATCACACAGCACAGGCTACGCAGACAGGACTGCCTTCACACAGCACAGGCTACGCAGACAGACCGACTTCACACAGCACAGGCTACGCAGACAGACCGACTTCACACAGCACAGGCTATGCAGCCCTGTCTCTTCTGCTTGCTGCCTTCCTTGCTCTCAGAAATTCACTTCATTAAAAAAAAAAAATTAGATTTATATTTACAATTTTTATGTGTGTGAGTGTTTTGCATGCAAGTATGTCCGTATACCACATGGGTGCATGCCTGAAGCCCGAGGAGGTGGTGAGCCTCCATGTGGGTGCTAGGAATTGAAACTGGTTCCTTTGTAACAACAGGCACTCTTAACCACTGAGCCAACTCTCCAGCCCCTTTTCACTAACATCCTTCCTTAGAACACAGATCTTCACTATTTCAAACAGTTCTGTGCACTCAGCTTTTCTGTGGTAGAGATCACACAACTACATAAAAGAAGGAAGGAGACAGCCATCACCCAACTCTCAAAGGCTGAGGAAGAGGAAAACTATCACTGTGTACACCTTCCATGCCAGCTTCCCAGGCTCTCCTGGGAATTCCTGGTGTGAGGTGGTCAGGGGCTGAGGCCAGTAATTCAAGCCTGGTAATTCAGTTACACCTGGAGGGCAAAGGCCAGAGGAATCTTGTAATTCTGTTGCTCTTAAAGAAGCGCACATCGGCAGTCATCTGGCTACGACTGGGCAGAACACACACGTCTTCCCCTGGAGGTAAACTATCCAGACCCTCAGGCAACCCAAGCTCCCAGAAAAACAATTCCAAGTATCTCCACCTGGTTTAGAAGGATCTATTATTTAATTACTTCCAACAAGACATTGTTTATAACCCACATCTCCAACCTGCCCCAGCCTGAGTGGAAGTGGGAACAATGACAACAGACTCTGCTAAGTTTCCACAAAGCATTGGTTTATTAGAAAGTTCCTTCCCTCATTTTACAGCATATATATCTCTATCATATGTGATAAAGTTAAATACAATCTGTTATGCTTGTAAGTAAGGATAGGTTATTTTGTTTTTCCTTTTTTTTCTGAAGTTTTAAAACTACTATTCTGGAAGTTAAAGAGAACTGCCTCCAGGAAGGCAGAGAGGCGGCCAGAGTGCAGCTCAATCTACAACCTAACAGGAAGCAGCACAAATGTTAATACTGTATTGTTTTATTTAAATATTTACATGGGCTGAAAGCAAGGAAAATGAGTCCCTTCACTTCAAATCGATGATTTCATTTTTCCAGGGCTAGTTATCCAAAAAGTGATACTTCTGAATCAGACGAGGACTGAGCAGGTAGGAAAGGCTCAGGCAAGCGCCTCGTTCGCCCAGCACTCGCTTCTCATAAACTCAAAACCTCTCCCTTCTGGGGATTCTAGAAGGCATGAATAGAGAAGCTTGGCCGAGACAAGTAGGGTTGTTTACCTTGTCAGCTGACTGCTTACCCAGTTCTAGTCACAAGAAGAACACTAACAACAGAGGAGATGAGACCTGCATGACAAGCACCTTTGGGTCAGAGTGGTACCTAGGGCTGAGAGCCTGGGTGAAGGAAGGCAAGAGGGAAGAGGGACTGATGCACTTCTGGTCAGTGTCACGGGAGAAAAGAAAAAGAAGCCTCTACTGCTGAAACCGAGCTGGGCAGACGGCACACAACCGTGAAGCCAAAGACCTCCATGTCCCTGTAAACGTGCTCACCTCCCAACAGAAAGAGGAGAAAACTGTCCCAACTCTATTATCCTCTGGTCTACTTCTATTGTAGTTTCTAGCCAACCCAAAAGGCACATTAAAAAAATTGTCAGAGGGGGCTAAATACTAGGAAGGCAAACAGACTGTCCGGAACGAGGTCCCCAGGGGAACCAAGGGTCCTCTCTCAGACAGTCACCGAGTGTCACTGCTGCCAGAGAATAAAGCTGTTGAATCAATTTTCCCCTTCTCATGGAGTCCACTGTTTCTCTGTCTAACAAAGCGTATCAGGGAGACCACTGAAACTGAGCATCTTCCTGATGCCTGCAGCTGCTTGCTGCCCATTATCTCAAAAATCCCAGTGCAGGATGAACCAATTACTGCAAATTACTTATCACTTGTCCCAGCAAAAAAAAAAAAAAAAAAAAAAAAAAAAAAAAAAGTTGTAACATTTTTATAATTCATAACTTCAAAAAATACAGGAGCTTGATAAAATATACATGCTTAGTCATTTTTGCATCTAGCAGAAAACAAATACTTTATTTTTTTTTAACTTTATAACCTTTAAAGTTTCTTAATTCAACTAGGGCAAACATATTTACAGAAAGCCACCAGAACAAGGATCACTTAAAGAGCTGGATGTAAAAAATATTATTGCAGTATACTACAAATACGGAACCTTTTTAATATGGGCTACAAAAAGCAGCATTTACGTTTATAGAGTTCAGTGCAATTTTACATTAAAAAATCCTATAAATTAAGAAGAAAACATCAACATAACAGAAGAAAATATACCCTCCAGACATGAGCTCCTTTCTGGGAAGCACATGGTTACTCTCTGTTCCGCATAGCTTCTACTCATGATAGGATCTTCTTTTCTGGGATATGGAGATGCCTCTTCTGAGACGAGGGGCATGAGGACAGTAGTGCCCAATGCGCGGCTCCGTTTGTAAGGAAAGTGATTAAATTGCAGCCTGAGTTGCTTTTGGTTCTAGGTTAGACTCCCTCTTCCACCTCACCTGGGATGACGTCACCAAACGCTGTTCAAAGACACTGCCCAAAGTGGCGGAGTTTCCACCGCCGAAGAGACAGCCTGGCTTTCCTCGTGGCACTGAGGAGGGCAAGGCCAGATGGGCCCAGGGCAGGCAGGTGCTTTGGTGACAACCCATCAGAGGAGGAAAATGTTTTAAACTTACAGAGGGAAGAGCAGAGGACTAGAAAGTAGAGGGAGGCAGGAAGTATCTATACTTGACAGTCTGCTGCAGAGGAGTGTGGGTAGCACTTACTGGTGTTCCCTAGCGTAGAAACACGGGAGGGAGGAACTAATAGAAAGGGGAAAATATCCCTGATAGTAAACCCAAAGCAAACCTCGAATCTAAATCCATCCCTGCAAGCCAAAACTCATTTCTTTGGCTGTCAAGACACTGCCCATTCCAGCTTTTACTTGCTGGAATAAATGGCTCAACACCCCCAGGGAAGAACAGGTCACCTTCCCTAGCCCAAATTAAGCTTACAAATCCCAACTCAAGTACCATGGCTGGGAGGGTGCTGCAGGTCCTGACCTGAGAAGATGGGGTGAAGAAGAGGGTGAAGATGGAGGGCGGTGGCAGCTGCTGCAGCAGGCCGTGGTGCAAGCAGGGTAGGGTAGAGGGCAGCGTGTGGGACAGGGTGGAAAGTGAAGGGCCCGGGATGGATGGCTGAAGCAGGGATTATATGGATAGGGTGGCTAGCAAGAAAGGTGGCAGGGTGGCCAGGGATGATTGAGTGAGTGAGATGGGACAAGGAAATAGGGGTCAGATGGGGCTGGGGAATATGATGTACTTGGGCAAGTGGCTGGGGGTGAGGATGAGGGTGAATGCCAATGGCAGCGGCAGCAGCCGCAGCATGGTGCTGTAGGATGGCATGTTGAACAGTTGTGATGGAGGTGGCAGAGGCTGTGGCTGGCTGCTGAATGTGAATAGGTTGCAGGGCTGGTGTGGCTGGGGCCAGGGCTGCTGAGGTTGGAAAGGCCTTTACTTGTTTGGCCAGAAGCTGCTGCTGGATGTGCTGCTGTGCAGCCTGCTGGAGCTTGCTGTACTTCTCCATCTCCTCCGGGGTGAAGGTGATGGGCTGGCTCTCTAGAGGAGCCAAGGAAGCATCCTCAGTCCCATCTGTCGACTCAACACTAGGTTCTCCACTGGGAGGTGCGTAACTGGGGAAGTGCTCAAGGTCTGGGGCTATAGGTAGCAAGCTGGATTCCACAGGGCCTGGTTGACTGCCACTATCCAGAGACTCCAGGGTATCTCCATCACTGGGGTCAGGGAGGTAGTTATGGGAGATGGCTGGATCCCCAGGGTAGCAGTCAGTGTGTGCTGGGGTGCCTAGCGGAGCCGCAGAGTGATCAGCAGTAGCTTCTTCAGACTTTGGCTCTTCCGGAGGAGGGTCTGATAAGGGGCCAGCTGTTGCCTCTGAGAACTGATGCCCAAATGGAGCATCACTACTCCCTGGGGACTCTTCTTCTGGCTCAGACTGCTCCTGCTCTTCACCCCTTTCCAAGCCAGACTCTTCACATTTCTTACTGGGCTTCCGGGTAGCTGGAAGCTTCCCTATTAGTGGAAGGACAGGCTTATTACCAAGAGAAGGGGGGAGCTTAGGCCCGAAGTAACCTTGTGGGGGGTTCTTGTATTTGAGCCCAGCCTTATTAGGGGTGGCCAGCACCTCCTCACACATATTGGGTTTCCTCTCCACTTTCCTGGACTGGATCTTCTCTAGTAGCAGCCGGGCAGTGACAGAATTCTTATCTTCAGGACTGCAGTCACTTCCTGTGCCGGTACTGCTGTTCTGGGAGGGCAGGCCTGCTCCTTTACTGTCATCTCCTCGGCCGTCTTCTTTCTTCCCAGGACCTTCTCCCCGACCTGATCGGAAATAGTGGGGAGACTGAGAGCGGTAGATCTTTGAGCGAATGAAATCCCGTCGGCCAGAGCGCCTCTCCTCCGGGCTCTCGTGACCCCACGACCCCTTTCTGGAGCCTGATCTCTGGGAAGGACTCCTGGTGCTGCGGCTGCGCTCCCGGCTATAGCTCCGGCTTCGCTGCCAGCTGTGGGCTGTGGTGCTGCGACTTCTCCTCTTGCTTCGACTGCGACTACAGCAGCTGCTGCTGCGGCTTCGGCCCCGGGATCTTGAGCGCTCCCTAGTGTGACTCCGAGATCGGCTTCGGGACTGGCTGCAACTGAGGCTGTAGTCATCATCAGAGGATGAGTACTTGTGTCGTTTGGACCTGTGTTTGGAGCTGGCATAGTCTGAATCATCTGAGTCATGAGAGCGCTTAGAGTGCCTTCGTGATCGGTCACTGTAGTCACTATAGCTGTCATCAGAGTAACTGTGCTGTCTACTGTAGCAGCTCTGGTCTGAAGAAGCATCAGAGCTGCTTGAGTAAGAACGCCGGGAGGAACGGTGTGAGGAATGGCGACGGCCAGATCGAGAGCGGCTACGAGAATGCTCACTGCCTGAGTCTTCATCCTCCTCCTCCTCCTCCTCCTCCTCCTCCTCTTCCTCCTCCTCCTCCTCACTGTACTGGGATGGAGACTGCTGGTGCAGCCTGTGAGAAGAGGCATCATCACTATCCTCTTCCCCACTACTGGGTTGGCTGCGATGGCTGGAGCGGCTGCTCCGTTTGGTACCAGCTCTCCGATGGCAGGAGGAAGCTGGAGGTTCACCTTTGTGCTTCCTTCCACTGTGATCTTGGCAACTGCTCCCACCTCCCCCATCATCCTTCCTGCCACCGTTTCCTTCTTCAGCAGGAAGGGACCGTCGCTGGCAATCATCTTGGGCACGGCGCCGTCTTCTTGGTGGTGCAGGGCTACCGCTCCCAGGGGGTTCCGGTTTGGGTCCTCGTTCAGAATCAGGTGGGGCTGATGACTTGTTCTTCTTTCGTTTTCGTTTTTTGCGCTTCTTAGATTTCTCTCCAGACTCTGCCTTAGAACTTTTCTCTTCCAAGTCTGCCTTGTGTTTCCGTTTGTGTTTACTAGATTTTTTGTGTTTCTTTTTCTTTTTGTGTCTGTGGGACTTGCCTGATGGTTCTTTCTTGCTAGGATGGCTTCTTCCTGTGTCTTCAGTCTCTGACCCATGGCTACCACCAGGCTCCTGCTTGTTCAGGCTGCTACAGGCAGCCCCTGAAGCAGGTTCATCCACTCTGCCTTCTGAGGAGTGCACCACATCCTGGTCCCCCTCCTTGCTTTTACTCAGCTCTCTAGGATCAAGGCCCTGGAGGTGGTCCTTTGAGGAGCCTGCACCATCTTTTGGTTTTTCTGTCCCTTTAGCTCTGGCATCCCTGTTTCTGGAAAGTTTAAAGTCAAAGTACAAGGGGTTACAACTGTAGGAAACAGAGGGTTCCGCTTTGGTGAAAATTAACAGTTCCGACGGCCACTGGAGGGCAGTGCTCTCATCCTTACTCAACACAGGGAAGAACGGACCAGTGGGATGTTTGGGTCCTTGGCCTGCTATTGCTGCCGCAGAGGTGGCCTGAGAAACTTCTTTCGGGTTGGATTCATGCATCTGGCCCTCTGAAGTCTCCTGACTCTCCACACTCTGCTCACCTGTGACCCCTCCTGAGCCCTTCTTTGTCTCCGTTTTGTCTCCAGGTTCTGAAGGCTCAGCCCCAGTGGTTTCCTTGTGTGGCTCAGAGACTTCACTAACTGTCTTTTCTGCTCCGTGGCTTGCTGCTGCCTTACTGCAACCTTTAGGCTTGGGAGAACTGCTTTTTTTGTTGTCTGCGACACTCTTTGAGTGTGTACTATGATCACCTTCCATTTGTTCACTGGCTCTCATAAAGAGTAAGAAGGGAAAATTGGGTTTGACTTTGCAGTGTGCTGGGGGGATGTAGTGGTAATACTCTGGCTCTGTAGCTCCGGTTCCTTCTTCCCGCTTCATCCTTTTTAACTTGGACAGTGTTGAGGCAAGGGACCCTCCATCTGGAGGATCTTCATCTTCTTTCTTTCCATCAAGATTTCCACTCCCATCAGTATCTCCCACCTTCTGCACTCCCTGGTCAGAACTCTTCTCATCAGCTTTTGTTCCATCTTCAGAGGTCCCTTCCTCTGCATGGTCCTTGAAAACAGATGCTATTGATTCAAGTTTGACGGGAGCCTTTTTGGCAAAGGAAAATGAAACTCCCAATTTCTGCAGTGGGGGCCCCAGATTATTCTTAATGCCAAAGCTGATACCTTGGGAGGCTGACCCAGGAGCCTGTGCCAGTCCAGTGGTATTGGTGATCTGTACTGCAGTGAAGGAGCCCCCTTTATCTGTGGAGAAGTCAGATCCAAGGCCACAAGAAGAGACAGCACTTGCACCACTGTTTGCTGATGACTCGTCTTTATCCTCCTCCCCACCATCTTCATCTACGGCCACTGTGGTTGGTCTGAACATGGGGCCACTTCCAGGTGCACTATACAGTGGTTCAGAAAGTGAAAAAATAAGAGAGTTATGATATAGCTTGTAAAATATTCATCTTCTTTGTCCTTCCACTCATCATAGGTAGGTCTCAAAGATTCAGAGTAGCTGGTCCCTACCAATGTGCTGATGAATGGAACTTGTTGAGCAGAGCTAGGCAAAGTTTCATTTGATTAAAGTACCACACTAAATTACCAAGGCCAGTTAGTTATTTTCATCTCTTAAGCTATCTGCCCTACAAAAAGGCTTATTTCACAACTCTTTTTAAAACAATTTAATTTTATGCGCATTAGTGTTTTGCCTACATGTATGTCTGTGTGAGGGTGCTCCATCCCCTAGAACTGGAGATATAGGTAGTTGTGAGCTGCCATGTGGGTACTGGGAATTGAACCCAAGTCCTCTGGAAAAGCAGCCAGTGTTCTTAATCTGAGTCATCTCTCCAGTCCCCCCAACTCAAATTCTTTACCAATACCTTCTCACAGATTCAGCTTTAACCTATTACCAACCTTTTTTAAATTATAATTTTTATTTTTATTTTATGTGTATATTTTGCTTGTATGTGTACAGTGCCTTTGAAGGTCAGAAGAGGGCATCAGAATGTTCTGGGATTAGAGTTATAGAAGATTGTGAGCCATCATGTGGGAGCTGGAAACTGAATCCAGGTCCTATGGAAGGGCATCTAGTGCTTTTAACCACTGAGCAACCTTTTTAGCCCCTCTACTTTTAAGATTACGATTATTTATTTACTGTGTGTGTGTGTGTGGGGTGCACGCCAATGGCCTGTAATAGAGGTTGGAGCTGGCACTCTCTATCTACCATGTAGATTCTGGGGTTTGAACTTAAGTCATTAGTCCCAGTGGCAAGAACAAACTTTACCCACTGAGCCATCCCACTGGTCCTTCCAATCTTCCTCCCTGCCCTCTTCCTTTCCTCCTTCTAGACAGGGTCTCTGTCTATCATTGGCTGTCCTGGAACTCAAGAGATCTGCCTGCCTCTGCCTCTCAAGTGCTGGGATTACCACCGCCCGCTCCAAACATATTTCTTAATGTATCTTCCTACCAACTGGCATACAATCAAATATATGAATGTACAACTATTCCAAAGGTTATTCCACAGGGCATGGTGGCTTAAGCCTGTAAGCACAGTACTTAGGGGACAGAGACAGGAGATTTACTACTGAATTCAAGGTTGGTCTGAGCTATTCAGGGAGTTCAAGGCCACACGAGGAAACGAAGTAAGACCTTGCTTTGCCTCTCACCACAGAAAAAAAAGGACTATATTTCATTTAGCTGTAGAAAAAGCTTTAGGGCTGGAGAGATGGCTCCTCAGTTAAGAGCACTGGCTGTTATTCCAGAGGACCCGAGTTCAATTCCCAGCACCCACATGGCAGCTCACAACTGTCTTTAACTCCAAGATCTGACACCCTCACAGAGACATACATGCAGACAAAACACTAATGCACATAAAAAAAAATTAGAAAATGAAGGAAAAAGCTTTCATTTCCTGTACTTTCAAATTTACATAAAAAATTCTCTTCTGCATGCATGTGCACACATGTATGTGTGTGTTTATTTGTGCCATGTAGGGGTCAGAACCTGAGAGAGTGGGTTATTTCCTTCCATGTAGAGTTGGTGGCAAGTGTCTCAAATTTCTTTTATTTTTTGAGACAGGGTCTCACTATGTAGTATCACTGGCCTGGAACTCATTATGTATACCAGGCTGGCCTTCAACTCAAGAGATCTGCTTGCACGTTAGGATTAAAGGTGTGTACCACCATACTCTGCTCAAATTTCATTAAAAAAAAATGTACATATTGGTTTGTTGTTTGTTTTGAAATCTAGTTATGTAGCCCAGGCTGGCCTTGAACCTATAAGGCAATCCTAGTTCCTTGGCCTCAAGAAGGCTGATATTACAAATATATGCAGCAGTATATATTCTAAATTAAACATAGCCGGAAACCTCCATTGGATTACTCTGTGGTTATAGCTGTCTTAGAAATTAAATAGTCTTCCTTATGTCTTGGGCACCACATCTAAAGTCATGCTTTGTTTCTGTGATGCATTAGCACTCTCTTTAGTCACATGGTAGATATTTATAGACCACAAGCGGATACATGATATTGTAGATTGTACTGAAACACACACTCCCCCCCCCCCCCCCCCCCCCCCCCGCTCTCAGGCACATTACGATAGTTTAATTTATAAATTGACACACCAAGAGATTAACTACAAGAACAGAGGAGTTGGGGCTGGAGAGATGGCTCAGAGGTTAAGAGCACCGGCTGTTGTTCCAGAGGTCCTGAGTTCAATTCCCAGCAACCACATGGTGGCTCACAACCATCTAGGGTGAGATCTGGTGCCCTCTTCTGGTGTGTAGGCATACATGCTGGAACTATGCAGACATAATAAATAAATAAATTAAAAAAAAAAAAAAAAAAAACAGAGGAGTTATGACAATGTACTATAATGCAAGTTATGGGAATATGTATTCCTTCTTCCCTTAAAATGGATGGGGAGCATGGACATACTAAATAAATGGATGATTCATGTTTCGGTCATTATAACACACATCTAGCACACAACTTAAAACTCACTAATTACTTCCACAATTTTGTTTTGTTTTGTTTTGTTTTCTTTTTCAAGAGAGGGTTTCTCTGTGTAGCCCTGGCTGTCCTAGAATTCTTTCGGTAGACCAGCCTCGAACTCAGAGAGATCCACTTGCCTCTGCCTCTCAAGTGATTGGATTAAAGGCGTGTGCCACTACACCCAACTATAATTTTCTTTTTAATGTATTTCTTTTTTTTTTTTTTTAAAGATTTATTTATTTATTATGTATACAGTGCTCTGCTTGCATGTATCCCTGAAGGCCAGAAGAGGGCACCAGATCTCATTACAGATGGTTGGGAGCCACCATGTGGTTGCTGGGAATTGAACTCAGGACCTCTGGAAGAGCAGCCAGTGCTCTTAACCACTGAGCCATCTCTCCAGCCCTTAATGTATTTCTTGTTCCATTTTATTGTGTGTGTATATACATACAAGCCATAGTACATGTGTCGCAGTCAGAGAACAACTGTAGAATTGGTTCTCTCCTTCCACTGTGTGGGTTCTGGGGACTCTGCTGAGGTACCCTCTGGCCCCCTTTTAATATTTTCATATTACAGCTAATTGAGTAAGTGAAGGCACAGAAAATAAATCCACAAGAACTATTATACTTTCTGGGTGCCCAGAACAATACCTGTGACAAGCAACCTTCCAGCTGCCACAACAGGACTACAGAAGAGCTTGAAATCCAGTGTTTACTACATAGCTTTGCCAACAATTTTCAGTGTATGGCATTTCTTGAATTCTGAACTCAATAACTAAAGACACCTAATTAGATATTCACTAGCTATAAGCTGTTCTGAACTTGGGAGTCAAAAAACCCAGATACCATGGTATCTAGATTTTGCTGTGCATGCTGCTGCTGTTCAAAGATGGAATCTAAGCAGATATGGAGAGTAAGACATATTTATATTGTGTTAGTCTACCTCACACTAACAAATAATGGTGCTTGTCAGGGTGAGTGCCAAACCAGTTCCCTACACAACAATCATCCCTACTTGGTCATCTTTTAACTGGTAATTTATAAAATGATAACTAAAAGATGCTTCTGAAGAAAAAGATGTTACTATAATATGTCCTGAAACAGAAAGTAGCCTGATGTATATCTTCCAAGGAGATATTCTTGGAACATGCCCAAGAGAGAGATGTTTATTATATGAAGAGTTGCAAACTGGGTTGGTGAGACGGTTCAGTGGGTAAAGGTTTGCCTTGCAAGCCTAGTGATCTGAGTTTAATCCCTGGAACCCATGTAAAGGAAGATGAAGAGAACAGACCCCACAGAACTCTCCTCTGTCTTCCATGCATCATGGCATGTGTATTCACATGTGCGCATACACGCACATTCACACAGCAAATAAAATTTAAAACTCTGTCAGATAAGTAATTTCAATCATTTTATAGGTAGTTTAATTCCACATTAGAGCTCATGGGTTCTTTAAGTGCTTTTTTTCTTTTCCAATTCTCACTTATTTTGGCTCCTTTTCAGTACAGAAAAAGAAAAGCCAAACAAAATAAACACAAAGTAGAAATTTCAAGTCTAGGATAACAGCAAACCGAGGGTGTATGGGGCCAGAATGGCAAAAGCAACTGTCCCCTCCTCTGGGGAGTGACCAAACACTCAGATGCACACATATCTCCTATGCCAGGACTGTCACACTTCTGAAGGTAAGAGTGGTCGTTCATAAGCCAAGGCTCTGTCCTCTCTCCTCATTTTCTTTCCTTTTTTGATGTTTTGGGAAAAGGTTTCTCTGTAGTCCTGGCTGTCCTCGAACTCACGGAGATCTGCCTGCCTCTGCCTCCCCGAGAGCTGGGATTATAGGTGTGTGCCACCACCACCTGGTTCTCCGGTTCTCCTTTTTTTTTTTTTTTTAAAGACAAGTTCTCAGGTGTATCAGGCTGACTTCAGACTCATTACTCAACCAAGGATAGCCCTGTATTTCCTGAGTGCTAGGATTATAGCTATGTGTCAACATGCTTATATGGTACTGGGGATCAAACCTAGGGCTCTATACATCCTTAGGTAAGCATTGAGATACACACCGAGTCCAATTTAAAAATTGTTTTAAAGATTTTTTTTTAATCTATGTGTCTGTGTGAGTGTATGCCATGTGAGTGCCAGTGCCACTGGAGGCCTGATAAGGACATTGGGTCCCCTGGAGTTGCAGATGGTTGTGAGCCACCTGACATGAGTCCTGGGAACTGAACTCGAGACTTCTGGAAGAGCAGTAAGTGCTCCCAATTTAAATATTTTTTGAGATAGGGTCTCACACTGTAGTTCAGGTTGGTTTCAATCTTACAACAATTCTCTTGCCTCGGGCTCCCAAGTGCTAGGATTATAGGCATGAGCTACCACATCCAGTGTTTGAATTATAATTTTAAATCTATAAATTTAAATCTTAAGGATTTTGTTGTTGTTTGGTTTTTCCAGATAGGGTTTCTGTGTAACAGCCCTAGCTGTCCTGGATCTCACTCTGTAGACCAGGCTGGCCTCAAACTCACAGAGATCCGCCTGCCTCTGCCTCCTGAGTACTGAGATTAAAGGCGTGTGCCACCACTGGCCTAAGGATTCTATTTAGCCACAAAACACTCAACATGAAACTTCCCTACCATTCAGCTTGTTTTCTCTGCTCTGCCAACTCGTGGAGCCTCCGAAGGGCTTTTTCTTGCTTCTTCTCATCTTTGCGGGATCTTGAAGACACATTTCGAGCAAACTCTCTCTGCTTGAGATCTTTTAATCTCTGAGTTAACAGAAAGGAAGAAACAGAGGGTGAGTAATTTTAAATGACATACAGATGTGAAGGCAACGCCTTTAAAATATTTACCCTCAACTAAAGTTATAATACTAGCGTGGAATACACTATATTTATATGGTACCCAGAAACACAATGGCTAATTACTTTGAGTATGACACTTGGATATGAGCATTTGTAATTAGGATATAGCATGGCATTTGTCTTATTGTACAAAACAAAATGATTTCAGAAGCAACAGGCAAATTTTAGAGTACTGGGAAGAAAGAAGAGAGACCAATCACCTGCTCTTCCAGGATGCAGAACCAGACAAACAAATGTGAGATACATTGTAGCAACACAGGCCGAAGAGACCAGAAAGGGGTTAGGCTGGTACAGAAAATCACCCAAGGTGTAAGATTTTAAAAAGCAATGTACAGCTTACATGGGGGAAGTGAGTAAATCAAAATCAGAACAAAATAAATACTTTTTTCCCCACGATAAAATAAAAGGTGTGGGTTTTGTTTGGTTTCAGCACTAACTTTCCTGTAACTCCTAAAGCCAAGGGAGGTTCCCAACCATAGCATGCTCAGAACTCAGCCTGACCACCTTCACCCAGCCAGTCTGCTGAAACCAATAATTTCATTCCTTCGCAGCCCTGAGAGGAACACCAGGGATGAAGGAGGAGAACACAGGAAAGAAAGATTTTGTTACTTAAACTTCAAGTAACAGAATGGGTCTTTTGTTTCCAGATGCTACTGCATAATTTTCCTCAAAACAAAAGAAACGAACGCTGAAGAAAGGCTTGTCATGAGACAGGCTGGTGACAGAGTCCAGACATACCCATCTGCAATGAAGACAGTGCAACATGATAATATAAAAAGTGAAGCAAGGCCTACCCATTAGCCTGTGCTTTTCCAACAGTTTAGGAAAAGGGAGTTGACCCAATATAAAGTGGACATTGCTTTAGAAAGGCATGGTGTTCAACAGACAGGAATTTTCTTACCTAATATTTATGAAATGTATTTCAAATCTTTTAGAATTGGGAGGGGAAGGGAAGAAAGACATACACACAAAAAAGATAGACAGCTAAAGACACTATAGAAAAACTCACTCTTGTGATCTGGGCTCCCAAATTAGAAGGATTTGCTTTCAAAACATCAGCTGAAAATGTCACATCACAAAGAGGAAAAAAAAAAGTAAAAAATAAACAAGAGTGGAAGAGAAAAAAAAAAATAAGGCAAGCATTACTACATAAGCTCTCAGTGAATCTACAAACGATTATACTGAACAATCAGGGACAAAACCATACACTCTACAAGGGCTGGGGAGAAGCAAAGAGCCTGAAAACACACGTGTGTACACACACAGACAAACATAGTAATCACTTCTAGATAAATGAAACCATCCTTCTGTTTTTCTGTAATCATTTCCATTTCCTCAAGAGAAATGATCGTAGAACTTCGGGGACGACTGCACGGCCTAAAAGTAGGGTCTGTGCTCAGTTATCTTTACTTTGGAGAACTTCAATTAATCAGCAGCTAATAACACTATTACTGGTGTAGGTCCTGCACACATTAAGATTTTTATAAATTCTCTCTTCGGTGTTAAACTTTTCCTTTTAGCTTGAACTTAGGGTCTCACAAAAAGCAAATAGGTGCTATACCACTAAGCTATCTGTATATCCCAACCCTCTTCTATTTTCAGTAACCTGCCTGGACTCACCTTAGTCTGTGGCCCAAGAAGCCTTGAACTCCTGCTGCAGCCTTCCAAATAGTTAGTATTACATGCCTGCACCACCAGGCTCAGCGAGGATCAATTATTTTAAGCAAATATAAATTCCAACTTTTTCCTTTTGAGAGGAAGTGGGCAGAAAGGATCCACTATGACCATTACACCATTTTTAATGGATAAATCTTTTTTCTTTCTAAACACTTAACAGGCCCTCTTGCCAAATCTAAAAAGAATGTGATTTTTTTTCTCCAAATCTTCCATCTTTTCCCTATACACCTCATTAAGCTCTTCTATGCACAGTCATCTCTTTACTTCTTATAAACATTTCATTACTTTTAACAGACATCTGTTGAACTACAGGACATTGTTCAAAACAATGATCATTTTTATCAAAGCTTGGAGCCTCCATACTGCCTCAGATAAGGATTAGGTTTCTTCCCCCTCCTCTCTTTTGTTTTTTTGAAACGAAGTATAATTATGTAGCCTTGGCTGACCTAGAACTAAGAGATCCACGGCCTCTGCCTGCTGAGTGCTGGGATTAAAGGAGTGCGCCAACACGCTTGGCTCTGTTCATTCTTGGAAGATGAAGGAACAGAACCAAGCCCACAGCATTCTCAACACAGTCTACTCAAAAGTCTCGCCACAGGTATAAAAACAGAGAGACACAACAAAATGTTGTCAAGGAAACAAATCTAAATTGCAAGCTTCCTTCTACGTAAAACCTACCTGGGTACTCTATAAAGTCCAGCAAATATTCCTTCATACCCTTACAAACTTCAGTCAAGCCTAGAGTCTCAAGGTAGAAATCAGACCTTCACAAGTCTAAGACACACCTGAGAGACAGTGCATAACCACCCCAAACCTAGCACACACAGAGCTTCCTTTCAGATGGTGACATTCTGATGGAAACGGAAAAGCATGGGCTTTTTTCTTTAAAACAAACATTTATTTATGTATTTATTTACTATGCCTTTGTGTGTACAGGCCTTGGCATGACTTGGTTCTCCCCTTCCTCCTAAGGGGTCCCAGGGACTGACTGTCATAAGGCTGGGCAGCAGCCCCTTATCTGTTCTGAGTCACCTCACTGGCTCCAAGACGTAGGCTAAGACTCATATTTTCCTTATCTGACTCCAAGACTCCTTCCCCACTTGAGGTCAAAGAATTCCTTTCCCCAGTCTCTGCTGGCCCCTCCCCTCCTGAGAACCCAGAATAGCACTCACTCTCCACTGTCAGCACCTTGCCCTAGTTCTCATCTGTGACTGTCAGATGGTGTTCTCAATACAGCTGTTCCTGTCTTTCAGAAAGGTGCAAATGTAAAACTCCAGTCAGGAAAACCTAGGTCAATCCACTAGTCACTAGTCAACTGAGTTTCTATCTCACAGCCTCAGCTGTCATCATTATAAAATTAGAATGACGTATCAACAGGTTTATGAGATTAAATGCCAAAATAACCTTTTCCCTTTCAGTATTTGAACCTTAAGGCTTCACTCATGATGGGTAAGTGTTCTACAACTGAGTTGTGTCTGACGCCTTCTTTTTGCTTTTTGAGAGAGGATCAAAACCAGGCTGGCTCTGAATTTACTCACTACTTTGTCAGTCACAAGGAAGCAGCTAGTAGGTCACAACTGTTTGTACTGCTTCTCTTCTGCTTACCTTTTTTTAAAAAAAATATTTATTCTTCTATTTTATATGTATGTGTTTTTGCCTGTGTATGTGCACCATGTGTGTGCAGTGGAAACCTGGAGGCCAGAAGAGGGCTCTGGGTCCCCTAAAATTGGAGTTATGTGTGGTTGTAAACTGCCTGATGCGGGTACTAGAAAGCAAACCTGGGTCCTATGTAAAAGCAGCAGGTGCTTTTAGGCACTGGGCTGTCTTGAGGCCCTTGTTTATTCTCATAGTCAATCTGGCAGTGTACTGTAGAAGGGGTCTGCTGAACAATGTGGGTTAGTACTAGGTCTTTTGGGGGTTGAGGATTTAGCTCAGTGTACAGTGCTTAAGGCCCTGGGTTCAGTCCTCAGCTCTGGGAAAAACAAACAAAAAAAACCCATACACAAAACAAACTGAGTCTTTTGTCGTCCCCCCCCCAATACAGCTGACTATTTTAATCTAATATATATGGTTGTGAGCGGCCATGTGGGGGCTAGAAACTGAACATGGATTCTCTGCAAGAGCAGCAAGCATTCTTAACTACTAAGCCAACTCTCCAGCTCCTGAAAGGGTAATTTTTTATAGCCAGTCATGGTAGCTAGCAACTATAACCTCAGCATTTGGGAGATCAAGGCAAGGTTGTTCTGAGTTTGAGGCCAGTCTGAGCTATAAAATAAGATACTGTCTCAAACAATTTTCTTTCTTTTTTAAAAATTTATTTTTATTTTATGCGTGTTGATGTTTTTCCTGCATGAATGTGTAAGTGAGGGTGTTGAGTCCCCTGAAACTGGAGTTACAGACGGTTGTGAGCTGCCATGTGGGGGCAGGGAATTGAGTCCTCTGGAAGAGCAGTCAGTGTTCTTAACTGCTAAACCATCTCTCCAGCCTCATTCCCCAGCCCGCCACCCCCTCAAAACAGGGTCTCACTATGCAGTCTTGGCTGGCCTGGAACACACTATGAAGAACAGGCTGGCCTTGTACTCACAGAGATCTACTGCTTCTACCATGCTACCAAGTCTGGCAAAATTTATAAAGACACAGGCCTTCATCAGTCAGGTTTTCCAAAACTCAGCTATTACCCAATGGATTATCAGGCTTGGCTCATTTGCCACTGCATGCTCATATGAAATTCTCTTTGTGAACTGCATCTGTTCCTTTCCTTTAAATTCTAAAGAGGAGCACAATTTTACAAAAAAATAAAGGAACAACATACCTGAAACTCAGAAAAAAAAAAAAAATAAGAGTTTTTGTGAGAAAACCAAGAAAATGCAGATAGGCAGGCCTTCACTGCAAAACTCTGTCAAGGACTGTGCAAAGTCTACGCTGCACAAAAATCCAATATAGTCTCCCAGCTGGGAGATACAGTGTAACCACATGGATATACTGGATCATTTAAACTGACTCAAAAGCATGATTTACCTCTCAAAATTATAAAGTATATCTTCTGAAGAACTGAAAATAAGGTAGCTTATTTTGCTGAACTACTAATATTCACAGAAATTCAAGCCACATTCCTTATTTAGTGAAAAAGATTTTAATTGAATGAAAGAAAGAAAAAACACAACAACTGAATGCTACATTAGTTCTCAAAACGAAAGGTTCATGTACAGTGGTATGTGTCTACAGCTCCAGCTCTCTAGAGTTCAGCAAGAGTAAGAAAAAGAACAAAATGAGGGAAAGAAAGTAGGGAAGGGGAAGAAGGAGGCAGGAAGAAGGAAGAAGGGAGGGAAGGAAGGATGATTTGAAGACCTTGTTTTCCTAAAACATTGGTAGTAATTTTTCAAAGTGTGTATTTGCAGCACAGTACAGAACACAAGAGACATTTTCTGTTGACTATTACATGGCTGGCCTTTCCCTTAAACTTCCCAAAACATCTGTGCAGGGAAGCCCTCAATGATGAGCCAGTAGTTGAAGACCAACTAAATTAACTGTAGTTCTCTGGATTAAAGACTTTTCTAATGAAAATGCTATTATAGTCCTTACAAAGAAGCTTTAGAGAAAACCCTATTCTGTCTGGAGGTTATGGAGGCTGCTGCTTCAGTATGCCTGGTGTCAGTGAGAACTGGGAACATAGGAAGGAAGCGAGGAGGCCTGAGTCACAATCTCAAGTGTTTCAAAGAGTCTGAGTAACATGACTCACAGACTGTAAAAGATGATGTGGAGCCCACAGCTACTAGAGAGTGAGCAAGAGACACCAACTACTTGGCTGTAATCAAGGTTTGTTGAAATATAAACTCAAAGTCATCAGATAGTCCAAGACAAGCCAAAGGTTGACTTACTGAGCAGTTCTAGGTATTTTGTTTTAAGGGGTGGGCTTTAAAGCATGGCGGGTTCCTATCTGTAATCCCAGCAGACGGATCAGAAGTTCAACTACATAGCCAGAACTAATTAAATAACAGCAACCACAGAACAACTAATATCAACAAATCAAACAGAAACCCGGAAGAGGCCTTCAGGCTGCTGGCCCCAAGTTTCTGCATCAGTAACTACAAGTGTGTGCACATGACTCAGACTTTTTCAGTAGAGAAAAACCTACACCAGGAAGACTAAGCCACATAGATCTGTGGAGATAAGTTGTAATCTTCGGCTCACTGTATTCTAAGGCACCCTGGTGACACAAACAGAGGGTAAGATCGGGGAATCCCAAGCAGGTTAAGGAAAAACGTGTGGCAGTGAGAGACTTTACTTTTGTTGTTTGTTGGCAGTACTGAAGAGCAAACAGAGGGCTCTGGACACAACACTTGCACTGGGCTGCCCCTCCACCCCATCGGTCACTAGTAAGGCGCTGCTACAGACTCACTCTGGGAAGAAGATCTCTTGCAGTCCGAATTTGAGGTTTTACATCTATTAGCAGACAAACATTTTTAAAAGATATGTAAAGTAATGAAAAGGGCAAGGAAGGAGGGCTAGAAAAACCTCTAGTTTTGAATTTAACTGTAGCTTGCAACTAAACCATAGAGGCTCAGACATAATCAGTGTTGATGTTTATTGAGCACTCAGGCATGTCAGAACTTTTTTTTCTTTTCTTCTCTTCCTCTTTTTTTTTGTTTTAAAAGATTTATTTATTATATATACAGTGTTCTGCATGTATGCCTGCATGCCAGAAGAGGGCACCAGATCTCATTACAGATGGTTGTGAGCCACCGTATGGTTGCTGGGAACTGAACTCAGGACCTCTGGAAGAGCAGCCTGTGCTCTTAACCTCTGAGCCATCTCTCCAGCCCCGCATGTCAGAACTTATTAAGTAATCATACATTGGGTTATTTCTTTAAGGATGGCTGGCTTCATCACTGGAGATTTCAAAGGTGATAAAACTGAGCACGAGAATTAGAATCACAATGCCTAACTTTTACATGTAGAAATTTTAAGCAGAGTCTCAACATTTATGTACATCACAAAATCTTAGAAAATTTGAGAAGAGCTAGCCAACAGAGGCATTTAACACCTTCCTCTCCCATTCCTTAAAAAAGATCACAAATGAGAGTAATCATGCTTTTTCTTTTTTTAGAAATTGGACCTTAAGAAAGGTAAAAGCAGGGTTGAGGATTTAGCTCAGTGGTAGAGTACTTGCCTAGCAAGATCAAGGCCCTGGGCTCGGTCCTCAGCTCCGAGGGGAAAAAAAGAAAAGGTAAAAGTATTTCCCAGGACCTTCCTATTTTAGTTCACCACTAATAAAGCTTTTCTCCAAAGTTTTAATGGTAAAAATTGGATAGGAGATGCAAGCTAGGAATAATTAATATGGAGTAAAGTACTTACCTTTGACCTCAGAGTTATAATAATCCTGTGTCTTGCTGGAAGGCAGCACAGGGTGCCTTTATAATTTTAGAGCACCAATTTGGAAAAACGCAGGCTCAGTTGTAAGCTCATGCCTACTGAGGAGGAACAGAATGCACGATCCTATCTCCTATCAGGTGTTATTTAGCTGGGCTGTACCAAAGTCAACTAATAGTTCTTTACAAACTTTAAATACAGGTCAGGCAAGGCAAGATAAGCCTTTAACCACAGCACTCTAGAGGCTGAAACAAGAGGATCACAAGTTCAAGGCCAGCATTATTTTACACAGTTAACACCCTGTCTCAAAAAGAGAAAAAAGACAGGAAGGAAGGAAGGAAGGAAGGAAGGAAGGATGGATTTGAGTAGAGAACAGCTAGAATTATAAAATAAAAATTTAAGACTTTTCTGTTGCTATATAATATGCTCTTTTGAGATTTTACAATTTATAGAAGACAAGACTATGAAGAAAGATGACATGGTCTACTTTTCAGCAAAATGAGTAACATTCTAATAAAAATAAAACAAAAAAATCAAATTCATATATACTACAACTGTTCTTTTCTTTTGCTTTGTATTTAGAGACAGAAACTTCTTCCTATGTAGCCCAGGCTGGCTTCAAATTCAAAATGTTCCTGCCTTCACCTACTGAAAACTGAGGTCTCAGGCCCATGGCATGATGCCTAGGTTCTTTTAATATGTAAAGTGTACTTCTAATTTAGGTGAAGGAATGAACTAATATGCATTTGTGAATCACACAGCTAAAGATCTTTCCAAATCAGGGCTCTCAAACATATTATATATTAGTGGACAGTATTAATGAATTCTCTGTAAGAAATTCCTAATTTTATGTATTATACATGTATGTATATGTATGCACATATGGATACTAGAGGTTAGTGTAAGTTGTCTTTATCACCTCCTATCTTATTTTTTGAGACATGATCTCTCATTGAACCTGCTAATTAGTGAGGCTGGTTGAAACCCTGGGATAAAACTGTCTGCCTCTCCAGCACAGAAATTACAGGTGCAGGCCGCCATGCCTGCTTTGTACATAGGTGCTGGGGGTCAGAATCCATAGTATCATGCTTGTGCTATAAGCACTTACTCGATGAGCAATCTGCCAATCCTCAGGATAAAAAAATTGGGAGGAGTGTTAAGTGTCCATGGTGTATGGACACGTTGGAGACTCCAGGTTGATGGAAGATGTCTTCCTTAGTCACTCCCCACCTTACATGCTTAGGCAGGGGTCTCACCATTTTGGCTGGTCTGGCTAGTCAACCTGCTCCTGGGACTCCCTGTCTCCTGGGATTACACACATGCTATGACACCCACCTGCCTTTTACATGGTGTAAGAGATCCAGTCCAGTCCTCACGCTTGTACAGCAAGCGCCTTACCATCTGAACCGTCTCCCCAAATTCTTAATTTTATATTTTTATTTTGATCTAAAAACAATTATAAGTAAACACTTTGAATTGAGATGAGCTCTTTATAAATGTGTATGATAACCAGAAATGTAAAATGATTATAATCTGTGCTAAGCGAGTGTGAAATAATAATCATATATTTGAAGGTTTTCAATAGTTGACCTCAGCACCAGTGATTGCAATTCTGGGCCAGGTAAGTCTTTAAGGTGTTGTGCACTGTAGGATATTTAACAGTATCTTTGAATTCCACTCAATGTGATCCCAAGAAGTACCACCTCCTAGTTAAGGCAGCCTGAAATGTATCCAGACAACAACTGCTAAGCACCTCCTGAGGGAGTTATCTCCAAGATGATAACTCCTGTAATTATTATGAGTAGTAAAGCAAATCCGTCAATAAAATATACAGGAGAATGAATGAGAATGTCAAAATCTAAGAATTAAAGTTATAACAATTTCTATTACACTTAAATTGAGAGCTGTATCATTGAGGTATTAATGTCAATATAAATTTTATTAGTTTGGCACTTTTCCTAAATATTTTGCATAGAAAGTCTTTCCTCTTAAAAAGCAACTTTGAGAGCTAGGGAGATAGCCCAGCAATTCTAACACTGGGTGGGCATGTGTGGGGTAGGCAGGAGGGCCACCATAAGCTCAAGACCAGCTCGGTCTACATATGGAGTTCCTGAGCCATTTAGCAAGACCTTGCTTGTTTAAAAGCACTTTAATTGAAGTAACTACCAAGAGCCTAAGAAGGTGGTCCTGGGTATTCTAAGAAAGCAAACTGAGTAACCTGTGAGGAACAAGTCAGTAAGCAGCACTCTTCCATGGCCTCTGGATCAGCTCCTGCCTCCAGAGTCCTGCCCTCACTTCAAGCCTCAGTGATGAAATAAGCCCTTTCTTCCCCAAATTGCTTTTGGTCAATTTTGGTGTTTCCTCACAACAGAAACTCTAATTAAGACAAGAAGGGTTTGTTATCTAATTTTATTATTCTTCAAGACTTAGTCACTTTCCAAGGTATATGGAATAACAAAATGACTTACTGACAGGAAATAGTAGCCATTAAAACTTGAACTATTTATTTATTTATTTATTTATTTATTTATTTATTTATTTATTTATTTATTTATTTATTTATAGTCACAGACAGCTTTGTGGGTGCTGGGAATTGAACTCAGGTCCTCTGGAATAGCAGTCCATGCTCTTAACCACTGAGCCATCTCTTCAGCCCCCAAAACTTGAACTCTTACATTCAGAGGTTCAGAAGACCACAAGTTTAACATGTTGAGAAAAGGAAAGAAACTGACATAAAGCTCTCTCAGTGGTCCTCAGCTCAATTGCCTTATTAGAAAAAATCTGAAATTAAAATCACAAACATTACCTAAGGTTTAAGAAACTCACAATTTATTATTCTACTGAAAATGGTGATGGAGTAGCAGGGAGAAGAGGGTATCTATGTTGGGATAGTTCCCATGGGGGAAAAAAATCTAGTTTATCAGGTGGCCAAAAATAAGGACTGGCTGACACAAGAAACCAGTCACACTCATAAGCATCAATAGTTATAACAATTAAGAATATTTTTCCTTGGTACCAAGTAGTTATCCCTTACCTGCTTGTGTGCGTGATCGTAAGAGTTAATGTGGTTGTCAAATTCCTGATGTTTCTGATACTGTTTATCACAGAGTTCACAGTAAAAGTTGGCTCTAAGATCTTCTAAGGCTTTTGCGATCGCCTTTTCTTTGTCAACATAATCCTGTTAAGAATCACAAAATACAAACAAGAAATAAACTCAGTAGGATTTAGACAGCTATTGCTCAAGTAGAGAGAAAAATAACTTTCCATAAAATTCAATGACACTGATAAATGCTGGATAAAACACAAAGGGCAATTTGGTAGGGTAACAATTTGTATATTTGAACACTGCAGGAGGAGCATAAACTAAAGCCAGCCTAGATTACATGGTTTCAGGCAAGCCTGGGCCACATTAGTGGGACTCTGTCTTCCCCTATTACTCCCCATCAAGGGAGGGAGGGAGGGAGGAAAGAAGACAGACCAAAAAATCTGGTAAGAGACTTTGAATAACCAAGACATATTTAATATCTTTTTCAATTAATTAATTAATTGGGGTGTGTGTTATTATTGTTTTGAGATTGCCACTCACACTATAGCCCAGGATGGCCTAAAATTGTGTAGCTGAAGCTGGCTTTGACCTTGAGGCAATCATCCTTGAGGTAATCCAAATTTTTGGATTACAGGTACATGTCACCATGCCTGGCTCAGTATTTAAAGACAGGAAATGGGACAGTATGAGGATGGCTCAATGGATAAAGGCAGTTGCCATCAAACCTGAGTATGACCCATGGGACCTACATAGTACAAATCATTTTATGGTTGTGCTCTGACCTTCATAGGTATGTCATGGCATGCACATGGACAGACATGGAATTGGTCTTGGACAGGTACAGAAAGACAGACAGACAGACACAGAGCAACTACATGTAATTTAAAAATCTCTAAATAAACCGTATTACATAGATGTATACTACAATTTTTATTCATGACTGATTAGGTTCTAATAGTGAGCAGTGAAAATCCCAAGTTCTTTAAGAACAATCATTTTAGAATTTTAAAACAGATAAACTTAGCCAGGTGTAGTAGCACACACCTTTAATCCCAGCACTCAGGAGGCAGAGGCAGGCGGATCTATGTGAGTTCGAGGCCAGCCTGGTCTACAGAGTGAGATCCAGGACAGGTTCCAAAGCTACACAGAGGAACCCTGTCTCAAAAAAACAAACAAACAAAAAAATCAAACCATATGTTTTGTTTGCATATATGTGGAGCATGTTTAAGTATGTTGAGTGCAAGGTCAGAGAACAACCTTGGGTGTCTATCCTTACCTTCCACCTTGTTTGGGACAGGTGTCTCACTTGCCACAATGTACCAGGCTACATGGTCCACAAGCTTCCAGGCATCACCTTGTCACTGTTTCCTATTTCCCCACAGGGGCACTGAGATCACAGACATGCACTGCCACATCTGGCATTAGTAAGTGCTTCACACACTGAACCATCTCCTAAGCTCCCCCCTTTTTTTTCCTTTTCTGAGACAATCTCCTTGTGTGAGTGACCCTAGGTGTTGCTTGGGACTATCTAAGTGTGTGCTGTCATGTCTAGTACCTTGCCTTGCCTCTTTTTTTTTTTCTTCTTCTGAGACAGGGTTTCTCTGTGTAGTTTTGGAGCCTGTCCTGGAACTCACTCTGTAGCCCAGGCTGGCCTTGAACTCACAGAGATCCTTCTGCCTCTGCCTCCCGAGTGCTGGGAAGGCAGAGGCAGGTGGTTCTCTGTGAGTTCAAGGCTAGCCTGGTCTACAAAGCAAGTTCCAGGACAGTTAGGGCTGTCACACAGAGAAACCCTGTCTTGAAAAACAAAAACAAACAAAAAGAAAAAAAGGAAAAAGAATTCAACTTGATGTCCACATGGAGAGATAAATTTGTGCTTTAGTACTGAGTATAATTAACAATGAAAAAGAAAATTCTCAATTTGTTACAATAAAATACCTCATTCAGGATTGGTGAGACAGCTCAGCAGGTAAGGCCACCTGCTGCTAAGCCAGAGATCTGAGGTTGATCTTTGGGTGGTGGAAAAAACCAACTCTTGATAGTTGTTCTCTGATTTCTATGCACACTGTGGCATTACAAAAAATGAATGCCAGCCCCACAAAAATACCATCATCCACTTTCTCTTTTAAAAAGGAAAGCATTCAGGGACTCTTCGTTGTTTTTCTGCTGCTACTATTTGACTTTCTATGTACTGTCTGGGACTAGTATTTTCAAACCCAATGCAATTTGTCCAACACACACAATTTTTACTATGGTAGTAAATAAAAAGTAACTGCAAATTGAGATTAACACAAATCACCACCAAATGTAAACAAGTGCTGTCAGTCAAGGAGACCCTTTTCACCAAAAAAGACCACCTCTTCTCTGTATGACACTCTCAAACAACAGTGCCTTTGTTTAAGGTACCTTGTACTTTTGTCTCAGCTCTTCTGTGTCTTCTTTTTCTACTTCTAGGACACGACGCCGTTCGGTAGCATCTTCGGCATAATCCAGCTTGACAAAAAAAAGATATATTTATTCTTATTTCCTAAAGTACAGAGTTAGCTACAAAAAACGTCATTTACACAAGTGTAATGTTGTTGGAAAGCAAGAAGCTTGTGTTTTTTTCTGATAGTTCTTGCTTTACTGTCTTGTCACAGAAAACAGCAAGCCAAGTAAGTTCCTTAATCTCTCTCCTGATAGTCCTAATAGACCCAACTGTTGATAACAAGGCTTCAGTTCAATATTCATCGCCAACACTTCAGACAATCGAAAGAAGGTATCGCGGATAATAGCTGTATACAACTCTACATGGGCAGAGCTTCTAGTGTTTTAAGCACAGAGCAACACTGTCTATTAAAACAAGTACCAGAGCCTGACCTGGTCTTTCTGTATAATACTGGGAAAACAATGTTTACAACCCAGTTAAAACAGAGGCAGTATTTATATCTTCTTATATCTTCAAAAATAGCACAAAATAAAAACATAAAATATATTTTTAATTGACCAAAGAAAAATTAAAATTATGTTCATCTGATACATAAATGCTTACACTGATATCTAAGTTTGAAGTTAATGCCCACTTTATACATCACATAAAATGCTTAATGAGATCAATTTACCTCCATTTCCATTCGACCCATGCCCATGACATCATACTTGACAACAATCGGAATAGGGTCTGTTCTCCCTGTAACAGGAACACAGAATCAAGTTGAGACATACAATTAGCCCAACAGTCACTTTAACACTAGGTTTGGGTGGTTAGATCTTGCCTTGGAGTGCAGAGACCAGAAAGCTACAGTGAACCAAACAAAAGCCATTCTCACAGCTTCCATCCAAGCCTTCCTTTCCTGAATTAAACCCAACAAATCATGTTGGTTGACCTCCTAGCAGAAGAGAACTCCAGGTAACTATGGCAAAGCAAAGTGAATGGATGTCATCCCTTAAAACTGGTGATGAATATATCTTAATTAACCGCTTGAATAGGGGGAACAAAAGAGCGCATTTCAAACAGAGGAAACTGATACAATTATAAATCAGTATGCTTTAAATTTTTGTTTTTCAAAAGACCCCTTTCAATCAAAGGAAAACTTTAAATAAAAAACAACAGCTACTTGACCTTAGGGACAAGACTGGTTTTATTTTAAAACTGGTGCCTAAGGTCTCATTTCCTAGAGTGAATTTGCCACTGGCTATGGATGGTAACTGGTAAGCTGTGAAAAGGACTAGTTGCGAAGAAAATTGACTTTCAACTAATTGATCTATACTGGAGATTTTTTGGAAATAAATAGATATTTAATCCACTCATAACCAGCCAAACAAAGCAAATGGGGCAGACAAGCACTTTACTACCACAGCTGGTTTACATCACAACTTGCGCTGTTCGTTGTGATGTAACTGAGAAGGACTTACCTTACCCAGGGTACACCTTTAGTGAAAAAACACAAAGTTTACTTCCCTCATCATTTCACTCAGGCTGGTGTAAACAATTGTTTTTCGTCTTGTTTTTGTTGTTGTTGTTACACACACACACACACACACACACACACATATATTATTATACCTTTGGGCAAGAAATTTGAGTTTTGTCAGGTTAAATCTTAGGTAGTATCAAAGAAAGATTTTAGAATAACTGGTTTGTTTGGATCCTTAAGAAAAAAAACCAGCAATACTTGTGTCTGGTCACTATATACTTATGGAATTTGTATTTTTTATCTTTAAATCATACTGAAAAACAAACGCAGAAGTTTAACTGCTTATCAACAAGATCCCATTATTGTTTTTAAACAATAAGTAGATAGAAAACAAGCAATTATCATCATAGTTAAAACAAAACAAAAACCCCACCCAATATTAATGAAAATCTTCTGCCAGGAAAACAAAAACCTTCTAGAAGTCTTCTACTAGATATTCCCGAGGCTGCCAATCAAACAAGATGAAAACGTAGTGTTCTCTTCTGCCCAATGGTATAATAAATAAGCAGTGACTGCAATCTTTAGCAAAAGGACCAAGGTAAAGAAGACAGGTTATAAAAATGACTTCCTAGGTGCAATATCACTTTCATAACGTCTCATTCAGGGATTTACTGGTAAAAACAAATAGTCCAATGAAACAATTGAAAAGAAACATCAAAGAAATTTATTTTAGAATTTTTTTTTTGATTGGTCAGAATTTATTTTGGAAGAATCAACAAAGTTTGGTATAGATTGATTACCTCTGTAAACCCCTGTTTATAAATTCTGCATTAGTACTTTTGCCTTCTAAGGCAGTCAAAGTTTGTTTTAACTTATTTATAAATTGCAGTAGCAAGTGCTAGTGCCCATTACACTGGGGGTGGGGAAATCAAGTTTTTTGACAGTATTAGAATTTAATATTCTAACTGATTCTTGGCAGTTCTAACATAGATACATCCCTTCTTAACAGTACCCTTTAATGAACAGGTATCAGACAAGTTGCATAAGGAAAGGAAAGGAAAATGAAAAGACCAAGCAGAAGGATGAGGCTACAACAGAGAGAGGAAGCCTAACACTGGTGCGTTGATGACAGAGGAGTGATTCAGTCTGAAAATACACAATTACCACTGCTAAGTTTACCATCACCACAACAAGTCCAGGGTCATAACGCTGTAAAAAAGAAACACCGTTTGTTAGGCAGAGACCATTAGGGGAGGAAACAGGCCTTCTAGCAGGCAGACAGGACCAGGGTGAAGTACCATTGGGCTTTGTCCCTCCCCCAATTTCAGTGAGGACAGAGGAAGGACATTTTGTGCTACAGCAGCTGTTTCTGTACTGGTCAGGATGGGGTGTGAGATTTTTGTACTGCTACTTGAGAACATGAACAATCTAATCTCCTCTTCAATAACGCAGGGATGGGGGATGGGCTGGGATGTCAGTCTGTTTAAAGGGAGAAAACTTCCTTTAGCTTCCAGTCTTTCATCTAACTTATTCATTCTGGCAAATCAGTATTCAGGTCCAAGATGGGACTCCTTAAATAAATCACAGTAAAGACTGGATGGGATCAACCAGACACTGACCAAGTAATTTCTTTTCACAAAAGAAGTATAAGGAGCCTGGCTGACAGGGTTTCAAGACCTTTTTAAAATAGTTAATAATCAGAAGTCTAGAAAACAACTTTAGATATTCAGTGTTTAAAGAACTAAGTTCTGTTAAGAATGAGTAAAACTAAGCAGCTCTACTCAGATCTTTGCTTCCTATTAAAAAAGACTTTGTCACCAACATCTATGCTTCTGTACATAACTAGACCAATCTTTGAAAAAGAATTCCAGGAAAAAAAAAAGCCTCAGAAGAACTATCATTTGTAATTTCTCCAGAGTTAACTCATAGAAAAGATCCAAATTACGAAACAATCAGAAGTTGAAATCACTGCTTACATGAAGCAATAATTTCTTATTATTAAAGTGACTATACAACTAAGGAAAAATCACAGAGGGAAAGAATATATACAGGAGGAGATTATTTCATGTTTTTTAAAAAAATCCCCTTACTTATTCATTGCCAATCAATGATTGATCCTATCATAAAGAATATCACTTAGAGGGGCTGGAGAGATGGCTCAGCAGTTAAGAGCACTGACTGCTCTTCCAGAGGTCCTAAGTTTAATTCCCAGATAGCGGCTGTCTGTACACACACCTGTCTGTAACTTCAGTTCCAGGGGATCTGAGTCCCTCACACAGACACACATGCAAAACACCAATGCACATAAAATAAAAATAAATTATAAAAAAGAATAACTTAGAATAAGTAACAATTTGAAATGATCAAAAAAAAATTTTAAGACAAGCAGCAGTAGTCAAAGTGTGTATTCCCTCAAACAGCCAACTTCTTTATACAACACTGAGCTAAAGTCAAGTCACTTCCTTATATTCAAAGTGTGGAAGTTTTTATTTAATTTCTACTGAACTATTAAGAACATTTCTGTTATGTCTTTCACTAGGCCCAACTTACGAAGATGACCTGTAGGGCAGTTAGCTGGCTTATTTGCCCTGCAAGCTGGCCTTATGTGACTATCTTTTTTTTTTTTTTTTTTTTTTTGGTTTTTTGAGACAGGGTTTCTCTGTGTAGCTTTGCGCCTTTCCTGGAACTCACTTGGTAGCCCAGGCTGGCCTCGAACTCACAGAGATCCGCCTGGCTCTGCCTCCCGAGTGCTGGGATTAAAGGCGTGCGCCACCACCGCCCAGCCATGTGACTATCTTTTAATCAAAGAACTACAAAACAGCCAGGCATGGTGACTCATACCAGGAAGCACTGGGGAGGCTGTGGGATGAGAACTGCAGCAAACCTGAGACCAGCCTGGGCTACACAGTGAGTTCCAGGTCAGTTAGAGTTGGAGAGTGAGACTCGTCTCAAAAACGAAAGTAATGAGACTTACCATCACTACAACAAAGAATGTGCATACAAAGTGACAACCTTAAAACTCCATGGATCAGAACTACATACAGTTCTATAATTAATTCAGCATTGAGCACGATACATGATTAGCTCACGATCCAAAATAAAGGCATTAGAAAGATTTCAACAGTATGCATGCTTCACTTCAATTATTGTTTTGTTTTTCGAGACAGGGTTTCTCTGTGTAGCTTTGCACCTGTCTTGGAACTCACTCTGTAGCCCAGGCTAGCCTCAAACTCACAGAGATCCACCTGCCTCTGTCTCCCAAGTGCTGGGACACTTACATTGTTTTAGGACTGTCCCCCTAAAAGGCTGGGCTATAAAACCTCAGTTCTCTGAGAGGAGATAACTAAACAGTTAGTGCCTTTTTACAACCACAGGAGAGTATGAGCAGATGGCTATTCTCTATTTTCAGAATGGTCATACAGATCGAAAGTGGTCACAAACAAAGCGAACTTTATAAATTTAAGTCACTATACAGAAGACTGCTGAACTCTTAACACAGTCATCGCAAGGCTTCAAAACCATCTCTATGTGCAAGTCCAAGGGTGCATGTGTTATGTGCAGGTGCACATGTCTAAGGCGGCCACAGGACACCTGCTGGTATTGTTCCTCAGGTACTATTCAACTTGGTTTTTGAGAAAAGGTCTCTTATGGAGCTTACCATGTAGCCTACCTAGCTATTCAATCCAAAGGATCTACATGTTTGCTTCCCCAGCACTGGGACTACAAGGGTGCCAAAACCAGTTTTTTGTAACCTGGGTTCTAGGGATCCAACTCAGGTCCTTCAAGTACTTTACTGAATCAGCTATATCCCATGCTCAGAAATATTTCTGAAAAGTGATCCTTCTCCAGATATGGTGGCACATGTTTATATGTTTATAATACCAGTACCTGGGAAGCAGAGGCAGGAGGTCAGCCAAGAATTACAAGTCAGCTAGGTCTACACATAAGTTTAAAGTTGTCCAGGGATATATAGTGAAACCTTATCTCAAAATCAAAAAACCAAACAAAACATCAAAAACCATATTAGGCACAATCATCTAGGAAGTGTTTTCCCAGGGTCAGCACACAGTGAATAATACAACTGTGGTCCAAGGGGAACAGGCTACTTCCCAAGGTAGCAACAGACCTTGTCAGTATCAACCACATGGTACGTGTTGTGCAGGCATGAAAGATAATACATTGGGTAAGTAACAGAGTCTTGTGTCAAGGTTTCATGGAGAGAGCTGCTGACACCAGGCAATGTGTGCAGATTCAGAGTCCCTGCAAAGAGTCCCTAAGAAGCCACCACATGAAGGTGAAGTCTAAGTTGCAATGGAAACCATAGGAAATCCCTAGAGGAAAACTGCAGGTATAGAACGGAGCTGGCCCAGAAGCGCTGTGTATGTTCTCTAAGAGGCAGACCTACAGCAAGCAGCAGGTTACTCAAGCACTCTGAAGCCCAAATGATTCTGTCATAAGCCCCAGACACTGAACCTGGAGCTGCATCATTTCTTCCAGTCTTTATGTGCTATGCCCGCATTTCTTAGTTTGGAATGGTTTGGAATGGAACTGTTTACTCTGTGCCACTGCATACGGAAGTATACAAACCTGACTTTGTTTCATGGGGTTTCTGTGCAGAGACTGCCTTTAGTCTTGGAAGAGCCTTTGGACTTTTGAACTGTGGTGAGACTGTTAAAGACTATGGGGACTTTTAAGAGATGAACTAAATACACCTTTGATTATGAGTCTTTAGGAACCAAGGTGGAATGCTGTGGGATGGTCTGTATGTCAAATGTGTTGCTGATTGGTCAATAAATAAATCACTGATTGGCCAGTGGCCAGGCAGGAAGTATAGGCGGGACTAACAGAGAGGAGAATTGAGAGAGCAGGAAGCTGGGTGAGGGAGACACTGCCAGCCGCCACCATGACAAGCCGCATGTGAAGATCCTGGTAAGCCACGAGCCATGTGGCAAGGTATAGATTTATGAAAATGGATTAATTTAAGCTGTAAGAACAGTTAGCAAGAAGCCTGCCACGGCCATACAGTTTGTAACCAATATAAGTCTCTGTGTTTACTTGGTTGGGTCTGAGCAGCTGTGGGACTGGCAGGTGACAAAGATTTGTCCTGTATGAGCAAGGCAGGAAAACTCTAGCTACAGTGGAATGTTATGATCTGAAGTGATATGGTTGTGGTTGGACAAAATAGTTCATTCAGAAGGTAAAATGGCTTGCTGTAAAGCCTGACCATGTGACTTCAATCCTTGGACCTATGTAAAAGTGAAGGGAGAAAACTAACTACACCAAGTTGTCCTCTGACCACACACATGCCACGGCATTCAAACACATACATCACACTCCTGGCCAGGCATAGTGATGGTGCAGGACTTTAGTCCCAGCACTCAGGAGGTAGAGACACAAACATTTAAAAAAAAAAAGTGGATTTCTAGACTTTTAAAAATTCAGATTGTCAGGTATATATGTGCAGCCTTAATCCCAGCACTCAGGAGGCAGAGGCAGTCAGAGTCCTCTTTTTTTTTTTTTTTAAAGATTTATTTATTATGTATACAGTGTTCTGTCTGCACATATCCCTGCAGGCCAGAAGAGGGCACCAGATTTCATTACAGATGGTTGTGAGCCACCACGTGGTTGCTGGGAATTGAACTCAGGACCCTTGGAAGAGCAAGCAGTGCTCTTAACCTCTGAGCCATGTCTCCAGCCCCCAGAGCCCTCTTGAGTTCAGGCCAGTCAGGTCTACACAGTGTTAAGACGGGAAAAATAAAATAAAAATCATATCACTTGGGAGGCAGAGGCAGGTGGACCTCTGTAAGTTCAAGGACAGCCTGGTATATTTAGTGAGTTCCAGGACAGCAAGGACTACATAGAAAGACCCTACTCAAAAATCAATCAATCAATCAATCAATCAATCAAATTTGTGGGGCGTGGTGGCATATGCTCAAAATCTCAACACTCTGGAAGGCTGGGGCAGGAGGATTTTGATTTTGAGGCTATTCCAGAGTACATAGTGAAACTGTTCACTCCTTCAAAAGGAAAAAAAAATCCCTATGTACATGGGAGATATTACATGTTTTCTTTTCTAAATAATATCCCCTGCTGTTTATGTTGGTGGTAATCTCTTCATTCTTTGTGGTTGGAGACAGTTTTGCTATGTGACCCACGCTGGTTCTGAACCTTTGATTCTCCATGTCTCAGTTTCCCAAGTACTGAGGTTATGTTTGCTTTTAGCTTCTCTACTAAATACATAAGCTCTTTTTTTTGTTTTGTTTTGTTTCGTTTTGTTTTTTCGACACAGGGTTTTTCTGTGTAGCCCCAGATGTCCTGGAACTCACTCTGAAGACCAGGCAGGCCTGGAACTCAGAGACCTGCCTGACTCTGGCTCCCCAGTGCTGAGATGTGTCACCACTGCCTGGCTGAAATATACTTTTTACTTGGTGTTCTTATAATCTTCCTGAAGTTGGGGGTATGGTTCAGCTGGTAGAGCACTTGCCTAGCACACACAAAGCCCTGGGATTGCCGGGCGGTGGTGGCGCACGCCTTTAATCCCAGCACTTGGGAGGCAGAGGCAGGCGGATCTCTGTGAGTTCAGGGCCAGCCTGGGCTACAGAGTGAGTTCCAGGAAAAGGCGCAAAGCTACACAGAGAAACCCTGTCTCAAAAAAACAAAAACAAAAACAAAAACAAAAACAAAAAAAAAACAAAAAAAAAAAAAAAGCCCTAGGATTATCTAGATTGCAGTTTATTATTACCTCAACACTAGAGATAAGATAAAAAGGTAGGTTCTTGAATCTACTTTTAGAAAGCAACTACTGGGCGGGAGGGGGGAGAACAAGGGAATCCGTGGCTGATATGTAGAACTGAATTGTATTGCAAAATAAAAATTAAAAAAAAAAAAAAAAGAAAAGAAAGCAACTACTAGTTGTTTTTTTTTATGACAGCTAATATTTTATTCAGATAGCAGTCTCATTATATGTGGTCCAAGAACATTCAAATAGGAACTCAAATAAAATCAGATTTAAAGATCAGTCTTCAAACATCAAAGCCAAGGATGTCTCGTTTGCCTAAATCTCTCCAATATAAAACCACATCCACACCTCAGTGGCCACCAAATCATTCAGCATAGCTTCCTTAACTGTAAGGTGCTTAAAGCTACCAGTTTTAGCACTTTGAATTATTTTTTTCCGCACTCTGAGTAGTTGCAGAGAATTCAGCAGGAGTTGGGGGAACCAGCTTAGCCTTGGTGTACCAAAAAATGTGGCCAATTGAGGCTTCAAGTTAGTCACGGCAGTGGTTATTAGCCCTGGGGCCTTCTCCATGAAGTTACGGATGAACTTGGCCATGGTCTAGGGTGGAAGGTCCGTCTCCTCGAACCGCCAGCTGAATGTCACCCTTGGAAGGACCTGTGGCAGGCCCCGCAACTACTAGTTTTAAGTATTTCACATTGGATTGGATTTTTGTATATTGTATACAAATTATGTATATTGATACAAATTTGAGACGTTGTTAGAAAATATTATATTTTATTATATTATATTTATAGAAATATATATATTTCTAATCTTGTTCAAGGTATTGTACCTATACAGTTCATTTAACAATGTAATACAAATTGCTAGTTCTTGAAAGCTATTATCACCAACTAATTAGGATATAAAGAAATGCAAGTTACTATTTAGTCACCTATCACAAACTTGTAGCCATATTAGGTATGTTTTCAAGGTCAAACAGAAATATATTTTAGATAGAGAGATCATCTTCAAACACTTCAGAGATCTACAGAATATAGCATTTAAGATATTTTAATAACATAGATTCTTTTTTTATGATAATGAGACATGTCTGCTCCAGGCAGCTCCTATATACTTCAGAGAAGATGATGTGCACTGAAGAAACTCCATATGAAGTTTACTTTCATTGTGGCAAGTTAGCCACTAGGCGAGAAGATGCCCTTTACCTCAACTGCTGACAGTATGCTGTCCAAAATGGACAAGCAGAACACAAAACAAAGGATTGCTGAACCTTTCAGACAAGGTAGGAAGGCCCTTCACAAATCTTGCTTCACAGATAAGTCTGTCAGATATGCTAGGCCTGTAGGCCAAAGACGGATGGCCCAATATTGCAGAGAAATCTTGGGTGACTGTCCAGGCAGCCAGTTGTTTCTGTCATTTCTCACATTTTTTGGAAGTAGCTTGTTTGCACTTCCTGCTTACTTAGGTAATATTATTTCCTTCTCTGGTCTCTGAGGAAGTTGAAGTTTAGACAGTTATAGTTACAGTTTCCTTGTTAACAAATTCAGAAAAGAAACTCACTAAAGATGTGTAAAGTGTATAAGTTTGAAAGACATCAAAAAATAGTTTTTGGTTGGTAATACAAGTTAGGATAGAAAGTGAATTGGGTACAACACTTTGGATGCACAAAACTAGAATAGATAATGGAGTATTTTCTCTGAATTTGTCAAATGTTTATGGACTAGACATTATTAATGCAACCCTTGGTTGTATATATTGTATATAGTTTTTCTTATATTAGTTATAACCCTTTTTTATTATTTTAGACAAAAAAGGGGAAATGTGGTGATATATTGTGTATCCTAATAAACTTGCATGAGGATCAGAGGACAGAGCCAGCCCCTAGATTAGACATAGAGGTCAGACAGTAGTGGCACACATCCTTAATCCTATCACTGGGGAGGCAGAGATCTGTCTGGATGTCTGTGAGTTCAAGGTCACACTGGAAACAGAGCCAGGCAATGGTGGCACACACTTTTAATCCCAGGAAATGAAGTCTGGGCAGAGAAAGGTCTATAAGGTGTGAGGAAATAGGAACTCACTCTCTTTAGCCTGAGGATTTCGTAGAGGTAAGAACTAATGTCTGGCTGCTCTGCTTCTCGGCTCTTTCAGCTTTCAACTTGATATCTGGCTCTGGGTTTTTTATTATAAGACCATCTAACATTCAAACAACAAAATTCTAAGTTAAATTATTCAATTCTCTAGTATTATCATCATCATTATTATTTTTTTTCCGGAACTGAGGACCGAACCCAGGGCCTTGCTAGGCAAGCGCTCTACCACTGAGCTAAATCCCCAACCCCTAGTATTACCATTATAATACTCATATTTGTTATATGTTTCCCCATTAGTCCTAAGTAGGCACCGGTTATAATTTATAGTTTTATTCTCTGCACCCCCAGGTTTTGTTATATAGCCCAGACCAGCCTGCTTATGAACCTCCTGCCCCAGCCTCTGAAGTGCTGGGATCACAGGACCACCCCCACCTGCCCAGCTCCTAACTCATCCTCCTATTTCCCCCTCCAATCTACATGTATTTATTTATTTGGTGGTGGTGGTGGTGGTGAATGTCGTGGTGTGCATGTGGAGATCAGAGGTCAGAGGACAACTTTCAGGAGTCAGTTCTCTCCTTCCACTATGTGGGTCATGGATATCAAACTCAGGCTTGACAGCAAGCACGTTTACCTACTGAGACATCTCACTAGCCCCTATCTTTCTTGAAGAATTAGTGTAGTTCTGGGGTATTGTGTCAGTAAATATACAAACAATAAAAACCACGAAAAGTACTAACAAAGAACATGTCTTTAGAAATGCATAGTTTAAGAAGGGCAAACAAAATACACAATAAAAATTACACATGGAGCCGGGCAGTGGTGGCGCAAGCCTTTAATCTCAGCACTCGGGAGGCAGAGGCAGGCGGATCTCTGTGAGTTCGAGGCTAGCCTGGTCTACAAAGCTAGTTCCAGGAAAGGCGCAAAGCTACACAGAGAAACCCTGTCTCAAAAAAACCAAAAAAAGAAATATACATGGTAGAACACTAAAAATTCCACTGAAAATAAAACGTAAGAAAAAAATCCAGGGGGAAACTAGGCACAGTGGCTCACACCTATATTCTCAAATATCAGAAGATAAGGCAGAAAAACAGCTCAAATTTGAGGCCCACCTGTCTACACAGCCAGATCGGGTAAAGGTACTTGCCACCAATCTGACAAGCTGAATGTGATCTCCAGGAGGACCTACATGGTAGAAAGAGAACTAACTTTCAAAAAGGTCTCTGTTACACAGAGAAACCCTGTCTCAGAAAACCAAAAGAAGTCTATGAAAAGTTTTTACTAACTAATTTAGCTTCTAGTTTCTAGTGAATTTATATTAAGTATGAAGACTATATATGATCACTTCAAGTTTCCAAACAAAATATATCATTTTCAGAGCCATTTCCAAACTGTTGGAGAGCAAGGTAGACAACTGTCTTGTATTATAATTCTATCAAAATTGGGCTGGAGAGATGGCTCAGCCGTTAAAGGGTAGGCTCACAACCAAAAATATAATTCTATCAAAATTGAAGGATCCAGTAAATTGTTTAGACATATCATACAGCACACTGATTAAAGGCACAGATTCTACACACACACACACACACACACACACACACACACACACACACACAAAACATACTTATGAAGATTCTGCTAAAACAGAAATAAAACATACACATTTTAGCACAATTCTACTACTTATTTGCTAAAGGATCTTGTACAAATTGTTGTTTGGAATGGGAACTTCCCGTCAAGTATGGTGATGCATGCCTGTAAAACAAGCACCCAGGAAGTGGAGGCAGAAGGGCCAGCATGGTTAACATCAAGCCATAGGAAAATCTTATCTCAAAAAAATAAGAGAGTCAATTTTCTGATCTGAAAAATGGAAATTTTATCTCAGAGACATGAGAATTGTATGACAACTACAGGCTAGCTAGCCTGGCATATGCAGAGGCAAACTATCTCTGACCTCCATACACAAGCCCAATACATGATATAACACACACACACACACACACACACACACACACACACACACACATCAGAGGTAAGCCCCCGTTGTTCCTCAGGTACCACCTGCCTTGTTTTTATAGACAGGGTCTGGGTCTCTTTGGCCTGGAGGCTGCTGGTTTGTCTAGGCTGGCTGGTGAGCTGCCAGTTTCTGTCTCCTCAGATGGGGTTACAAGTATGCACCACCATGACTGGCTTTTTTCGTGGGCTCTAGGGATCAAACTGAGATCATCACACTTGCATGACAAACACTTTACTGACTGAGCTACTACCCCAGCTCCACATTCTTCATAACTAAAAAATAGAAAGTAAAATGATAAAAGGAAAAATTGCCTTCAACTTTCACTTGTTCTCAATTTTAATCTGAAATTGTGCTAGGATTAAAGGCATGCTCTACCAATGCCTGGCATATCCTTTAAATTTTATTATTTTTGGTTACTTATATCTGTGTGGGGTTACATGCCCATGAGGCCAGCAGTGTCTAAATCCCCTGGAGCTGGAGTTACAAGCAGTTGTGAGCCACCTGACAGGAGTTCTGGGATCCAAAACCAGATTCTCTCTATAACAAAAACCAATCTTTTCCATTATATTCTTTTTTCTCTACAGTTCACCACTCCTTTTTATTCTTCTCCAATCCCTTTCTTTCTTAATTTTATTATTATTTTTTGCTGTTGTTTTTTGAGACAAGGTCTGACTATGTAGTTCTGGCTGTCCTGGAATTCACAGTGATTCACCTGCCTCTGTCTCCCAAGTGCTGGGATTAAAGGTGTGTGCCACTAGGACGGACCCTTTTTTAAATTTATTTTTAAGATTTTATGTGTATGAGTGTTTTGCCTGAATGTATGTATGTGTACCATGTACATGGCTGGTGTCTACACAAGTCAGAAGAGGGTGCTAGATCCCTGGAACTGGAGTAACAGATGGTCATTGGGTGCTGTGAACTGAACCCTGGTCCTTTGCATGGGCAACAAATGCTTTAACTGCTGAGCTATCACTATAGCCTCCCTCACCTTTTTAGCTCTAAAATTTAGACCTCTTGGGGCTGAAAGATGGTTCAGTGTTAAAAGTGCATACTATTCTTCCAGAGGACTGGAGCCTATAATTCTGGCTCCAAGAGATCCAACACCCTCTTCTGGCTTCTACTGGGAGCCCCACACATGTGACATATAGTCTCAAAGAAACAGACATATAGGCCAGGCGGTGGTGGTGCACTCCTTTAATTCCAGCACTCAGGAGGCAGAGGCAGGCGGATCTCTGTTAGTTCGAGGCCAGCCTGGTCTACAGAGTGAGATCCAGGACAGGCACCAAAGCTACACAGAGAAACCCTGTCTCAAAAAAACAAAAGGGGGAAAAAAAAAAAAAAAAAAAGAAACACACATAAAAACAAAAATAAAAGTAAATCTTTTAAATTTGTTTTAGGATTTATTTTATATATGTCAGTGTTTTGCCCGAATATGCATATGTACCACATGTGTGCCTCGTGCCTGGGGTCAAAGGCGTTAGATTCCTTGGAAGTGAAGTTACTGATGGTTTTTTACCACCATGTAGATGCTGGAAAGTGAATCCAGGTCCTCCACAAGAGCAAGAGTGCTCTTAATCTTGTCTCTAAAAATAAATCTAGCCGGGCGGTGGTGGCGCACGCCTTTAATCCCAGCACTCGGGAGGCAGAGCCAGGCGGATCTCTGTGAGTTTGAGGCCAGCCTGGGCTACCAAGTGAGTTCCAGGAAAGGCGCAAAACTACACAGAGAAACCCTGCCTCGAAAAACCGGAAAAAAAAAAAAAATAAATCTAAAAAACAAACAAACAAAAAAACCCTGCACACACACACAAAACAGCAACAAAAAATTGACCTCTTACTCAAGACTGAATTCTAATTTTTATTTACTTTCTGGGATTTATCTTTTTAATCTAATTTTATAAAAAGTACAATATCTGCATTAACTAATTTCTACTAAGAAGATTAAAGATATAGTTTACAACTATAATCTTAGCACTCCAAAGGCCATGACAAAAGGTTACAAGTACAAAGCCAGCCTGGACGATATTGCAAGACTTTGATTAAAAAAAAAGTTAAAGGCTCTCAGAACCAGAAACCTTACTAAATGGAACTCAGAAACTACTAAGATTAGGCTTGTCTTTGACAAATGTACTACAACAGACCTACTTAATCATCAGGGAGCAGAATTGGTGCTTCCTAAACTATATGAGCTCTGTGTAAACCAAGGTATGGAGATAACACTGGTCTCAAACTACAGACCTCCTACTGGGAATCTTGACTCTTACTTCCAGAAGCTTGGGTCACAAACACACCCCACACTAGGCACAAGCCTTCCTGACAATCCATACCTTGCTTTGTGATTCAGAGGAGCTATGTTTCCTGACCTCCCCCATTCCATTCCTATTTTCAGTATCAGCTTTTTCTGAAAGGAAAAAGGGTATAAAGTAGATTTAAAGTCATGCTTATACTTAAATGGCAGATACTCAGTAGCTGTGGGACTTTTCTAAAACTGTTTCAATTTATAAAATGAGCATATTTAACTTGGCCTGGTCACTCATATCTATAATGCCAGCACTAGGAAGATAGGGCAGGAGGATCACTGAGAGCTGGAGGCCTCACAGGCTACACGGTGAAACCTTATCTCAAAACAAACAAATGAGCCAAGCACGATGATGCTTACCTAGGATCCCAGCATTCAAGAGGCTGGCCCAGAAAGATGAGGAGTTCAAGGCTAGCCCTAGCTATGAGAGACATTGTCTCAACTTACCCCTTTCCCCCGCAAAAATACTAGCTATATATTTTATTAAACAGGACAATGAGAAACATCTAGATCCTAGATCAATATTTGGCCTATAATACGTACTTAAGATTACTTCCATTTTCCTGAACTTCACAGGGGAAAATAGAGACTGTACTTTTACAAATATGCCACTCAAAAAAACTGTATCTGTCACAAGAATATGTAAAGAAAACTGATCAATAGGGCTGGGGACTTGTAGAACTGGTGAAGTGCTAGTTAGCATACAAGAAGTCCTGGGTTCATTCAATCCCTAGCACCTATAAAACCCATAATCTCAGCACTCTGGATGTAGGGGGATTATCAGGAATTCATCATCCTTGGCTACATAATGAGTTTGAAACCAGACTCTATGATACCTTGTCTCAAAAAAGTAGAAGGAGGGAGCTGGAAGGATGGCTCAACGGTTAAAAGCACTGGCTGCTCTTCCAGAGGACCTGGGTTCAATTCCCAGCACTCCCATCCCAGCTCATAACTGCCTCTAACTCCAGTTCCAGGAGACCCAACACCTTCATGCAGACAAACATGCAGGCAAAACACAAATTCCCATGAATTAAAAAGAAATGATTTAAACAACAACAACAAAGTGGAAGGAGCCAGGCATGATGGCACCCATCTTTAATCACAGCATTTGTTCTTGGCATTTGTCCTTAATCCTAGCAGAGGCAAGCAGATCTCTTTGAGTTCGAGGCCAGCTTGGTCTACAAAGTGAGTTCCAGGACAGCTAGGACAAAAGAGACCCTGCCTTAAAAAGAAGGAAGCAAAGAACTAATTCCAGAAAGTTGTTCCCTTACCTCCATGTGTGCCATGCACAACAAAACTGAATATGCACATATGTGCACACACATGTACACACACAAATTAAGAAAGAAAAAACTGGGCTGGAGAGATGGCTCAGAGGTTAAGAGCACTGACTGCTCTTCCAGAAGTCCTGAGTTCAATTCCCAGCAACCACATGGTGGCTCACAACCATCTGTAATGAGATCTAGTGCCCTCTTCTGGCCTGAAGTCATACATGCTGTATACGTAATAAATAAATAAATCTTTAAAAAAAAAAAAAAAAAAGAAAGAAAAAACTGACAAAAGTGTAAGTTTTTCTTAAGAAGTTAGTGAAACGTGGGTGCAGCTTAGTGGCAGTGGCAGAGCACTGTGTAACATGTCGCAGATAAAAGCATAGGAAAAAAGTTCCCTAGTGCCTATGCCAGTATTACTATTCAGGAGGCTAAGGAAGGAGGATCATTTGAACCCAGGAGTTCGAGACCAGTCTGGGCAACACAGTAAGATCCAATCTCACTATTACTTTAGAATTTTTAACTAGCTAGCATGAAGATCTGGATTCAACCACCAACACTGCCAAAATAAATTAAAAAAATTATGTGTATGTGCATGCACATCAGCACAAGTGTTTCAACTTTTAAAAGATGCATAAAAGAGCAATCTACAACTTCTTCAGAGTCTCCTTCACAAACACAGGTTCAGAGGATAGCCATGTGTTACCACGGAATGTAGAATGTCTCTGTTTAATACCTAAACTGTGGACCATGTTCCCTTTGACAAGGTTTCAGGAACCATGAAATTCCAACACTTCCCTTCCAGTGCTGCAACTAAGGCATGCACCACCATTTCTGACTTAAAAACAGTAATTCTTGGGCTGGTAAAGCTCTAAAACAAGCCAGGCATGCTGGGACTCATCTGTAACCCCAGGACTTTGGGAGGCTGAGGCAGGAAGACTACCCCAGGTTTCAGGTCAGTCTGTACTACACAGTGAACTCCAGGCTAGCCTTGACTATAAAGTGAGACTTTAAGATAAAAACAAAGCTAAAACACATAGAAGATTAAAGCACAGACACTAGAGTCTAGTAGTATCTAATATATACAATGCATATTAGATGCTAGTGTCCTATACTGGAAAAAAGATTAGTACGATGAACGTAACCCAGTTTATAATGTTTATAACAGGCCTGAAATGGATTACCTCTAATTCAGTTAAAACATCTAAATATGGAGCTAGAGATGGTTCAGTGAAAAAAGTGCTTTCCACTAGCCTGGTGACCTGAGTTTGATCTCTGGGATCCATATAGTGGAAGGAGAGAACCTACTCTAGCAAGCTATGCCCTAACACACATGCATGCAGGCACACAGTGCAATAAACAAATATAATTAGAAAAAAAAAAAAAAAAAGTCTAGGGCTGGAGAGATAGCTCAGCGGTTAAGAGCACTGCCTGTTCTTCCAGAGATTCTGAGTTCAATTCCCAGCAACCATATGGCGGCTCACAACCACCTATAATGGGGTCTGATGCTCTCTTCTGACATGCAGGCATACATGCAGATAAAGTACTCATAAAACACATACATAAGTAAAAGAAAAAAGAAGTCTAGCAAGATGGCCCTGTGGGTAATGGCCCAAGGCCAAGCCTGACACTCTGAGTCTAGTCCCTGTGATCCACATGGTAGAGAGAACCAACTCCCACAAGTTGTCCTCTGACCTCCATATGCATATGTACCCCCACACACTATAATAGATAAATGTACTTTTTTAAATATTTAACGTTTCTAAAGATGGATCCAGGCAGGAGCATCCATGTGTGCTTGTAATACCAGCACTCAGGAAGCAAGGACAGGAGGATTGCCACGTCTGAAGCCAGCCTGAGCTACAGGGCAAGATCCAATCACAAAACACACAACACTGCTCCCTACCCAAATGAAGTACTTTTACACAAAAGTAACTGAAAATCCTTATTCTCAAGAAGACCAAAGCAATATTCAGGACAATCACGTTCTTGATTTTGTTCAAGAAAGGAGTGTACAATGCCAGGTATAGTAGCTAACTCCTGCAATTCCAACACAGAACTTGGATGGCTGAACCAGGATGATTGTTGTGAGTTAGTAAAAGAAACCCTTCCCTCTGCCACCCTTCAAAAAGGTCCAGTGACATGGCTTAGTGAGTAAAGGCACTGGCCACTAAGCCTGATGACCTGAGTTCAGTTTTCCCTTTCTTTCTTTCTTTCTTTCTTTCTTTCTTTCTTTCTTTCTTTCTTTCTTTCTTTCTTTCTTTCCTTCCTTCCTTTCTTTTCCTTCCTTCCTTCCTTCCTTTCTTTCTTTCTTTCTTTCTTTCTTTCTTTCTTTCTTTTTTGGTTTTTCAAGACAGGGTTTCTCTGTGTAGCTTTGGAGCCTTTTCTGGGAGTTCAGTTTTCAAAACCCACATAGAAGAAGAGAATTGCCTCCTGAAGGTTGTCTTCTGACCTTCACATGTACACTGTGGCATACATGTACCACCAAACAATCACATACATATATATGCACATAAATAAAAGTAAATCTTAAAAAAAAATAAGGGTCTAGAGAGATCACTCAACAGTTAAGAACACTGGCTGCTCTTCCAAAAGACACAGCTTCAATTTCCTGCCCCACAGTGGAGCTCACAACCATCTGTAACTCCAGTCTCAGAGGATCCAATGCCCTCTTCTGGTCTCTGTGGGCACCATGCATGCATGTGGTGCACTGACATGCATACAGGCAAAACACTTAACACATAAGTAATAATAAATTTTAAATAATAATAATAATAATAAAAATTACCTAAAACAGAAAGTCACAAAAAATATAAGGCACAGTATGGTCCCTGGCCTAAAGAAACCTTCAAGGGTCTCAAGCAGTTAAAAGGAGCATGTTTTTTGTTTGGGGTGGGGGGTGGCGGTGGTGTTGGGAAATAAGCTTAAAAGGCAGAAACAATGTCCTTTTGAGACAGAGTCTCATTATGAACTCAAGGTAATTTACTAGCTTCAGCTTCAGATTCCTGAGTTCTGAGATTATAGACATGGGCCACCATGCAGAGCCAAAAATAATATCCTAGTAGCTCAGTAAATATGTTAGCTGTCTAATTCTACTGTTTTATCTTTCTAAACAGGATGAGTTCTGAAATAGTATCAGACTCCATTCATATTTCCCAAGACTGGATCTTTTAGTTTACAATCAAAACAAAACAGCCAAACCAACAAATAATGTAGACAATGTAACAAAGCAGGTTTAGGCACCACTTCTGAGCTAAACCTACTAAGGAAACACATCTCATAGCAATATAATAATTCAATTTCAAGGCCACAAAACATTATAAAATTATTTTCAGAAATGCATCCAGTCTAACGGTCACAAAATGCAATCAAGTCATTGTTTTGTTCTGAATTAATTATATCCTCTGATTCTTTCTATGATATATAATGGTGCAAAATGTTTCTCACAGGCTAGGCTCTCTCCTTCAGATGACAGATATTTTATCAACATTATTTATCTGCAGGTCTTTATTTTTAACAGTAACAATTATCTGCCATATACAATAAAGATTTTTTTGTTTTGTTTTTCTGTTTTTTGAGACAGGATTTCTCTGTGTAGCTTTGGGCCTTTCCTGGAACCCACTTGGTAGCCCAGGCTGGCCTCGAACTCACAGAGAGGCCTCTGCCTACCGAGTGCTGGGATTAAAGGCGTGCGTAACCACCGCCGGCTACAATAAAGATCTTTAATAAACATTTACAATATTATAATGAATACAAGGAAAGATAAATTAATAATAAAACTCAAATACAAAAACAAATATCCAGTTTACAAAGTGCAATTTGATATCTTGGCATAGAGAACTTTATTTTAGAGTCAACATGCCCTATCCTCAACCTATCCAGTGTCCACTACCTACACTGGAGCCCCAAGGAGCATGGCGTCACCTGTAAAAGCCTTGCATGGGCTGAAATAACATTTCAATTTTTGACCCCAAAAAAAAAAAAAAAAGCTTTGAAGAGATCATGTCTATCTAAAGATAGATAGATCATGTCTATCTATCACTAAAATTTAGTGAATGGTTATATGTTCAATATGTTAAGAGTCCTAATTTCAAATAAGAAAGTTGACAAGTAAAGCTATAGAATTTACAATAACATGTGAGCCTAGGATTATCTACAGTAAAAAGTATGATACCAAGAAGGCATTATCATTTTTATTAAAGTAACAGGGCTTTCTTCTATAATTAATCATAGCAAAGACTTAGAACAGTGAAAAAAATTTGTTACAAATTACCTAAAAGTACCATTACTATGATCTATTCTAGGTCAAGTTATGTGGTAACTGGAGTAAGTTACGTGACAAAATCCAGCATAATACCTGCATAATGTTGAATCTGATAATAAGAAATAAAGCTATTTATAAAACTAACTTGACCCTTAATTTCTGTTTTGTTTTCTGAGACAAGGTCTCTGTGTAACAGCTCTGGTTGTCCTGAAACTTGCTCTGTAGACCAGGCTGGCCTCACAGAGATCTGCCTGCCTCTAATTCCCAAACACTGGGATTAAAGGCATGTGCCACCACTGCCTGGCTTTGACCCTTAATCTTTAAAAGAATTTTTACTAGCTTTTTTTTTTTTTTTTTTTTTTCGAGACAGGGTTTCTCTGTGTAGCTTTGCGCCTCTCCTGGAACTTACTTGGTAGCCCAGGCTGGCCTCGAACTCACAGAGATCCGCCTGGCTCTGCCTCCCGAGTGCTGGGATTAAATGCGTGCGCCACCACCGCCCGGCACTAGCTATTTTTAAAAAGTCAACAATGTTAATATACTTAACACTACCAAACTACACTCTTAAAATAGCCAAGTAAAGCCACCCGAACAGTCAGAGGCAGAGGCCATGACTACATAATGAGCCTTGTTTCCAAAGAACAAACCAACAAAAGCAGAAAGTTAAAACAGAGAAGCCTTGGGTGTAGCTCTACAGCAGCGCACAGACCCAGGATATACAAGGGTGGATATTCAGAACACAAAGCAAAGAAGAGGGGGAAAAGAAGGAAAAAGATAAATTAGTCATGTGATTTATCACAACTGGACTAGAAAAGAGGCTGTGCATGGTGGCAAAAATATGTAATTCCTATAATTAACAGGCTGAGGCTGTGGAGTCATACAGTTCAGGGCCAGCCTGGACTAAAAGGAGGCCCTGGTCCATCCTCAGCCCAACCCAATAAGAAAACAAACAAGGAACACATGAAAGCTGTAATCTCAGAATTCAAGAGACAGAGGCAGGAGGATCAGTACAAAAATCAAGGCCAGCCTGGTCTACATTTCAAGTTTCAGGCCTGTCTCAAGAAAATACAACAGAACTAAACTAAACTGCAAATAAGCTCTAAATTTCCCTTGTACTTTTTTTTTGGGGGTGGGGGGTGGGGGGAGAGGGTTTCTCTGTGTAGCTTTGCGCCTTTCCTGGAACTCGCTTTGGAGACCAGGCTGGCCTCGAACTCACAGAGATCCGCCTGCCTCTGCCTCCCAAGTGCTGGGATTAAAGGCTTGCGCCACCACCGCCCGGCTCCCTTGTACTTTTAAGTAAAGGTATTTATGTGTTACTGTGGGTTCACTACGTGCATGTTACCATGGAGCTGAAACTATAGCACCAATAAAACTTAATTCATTTTTCTCAAAGACCACACTGGGTATGGTACTGTACACCTATACTCCCAATACCTGGGGATCTGAGGCAAGAGAACCACAGAATTCTGAAGCTACCCTGAGTAATACCTATTTCAACAAAATAAAATAAACAAAATACAAAACTCAGACCCCAAAGACCTTCTTTTCAAGAAAGTAATAATTTAAAGAAAATCAAAATTCAACAGAGTTCTTTTTTAAAAACTGAGATTGCAGGGTGGTGGTGGTGGTGGTGGTGGTGGTAGTACACACCTTTAATCCCAGCACTCAGGAGGCAGAGGTAGGTGGATCTCTGAGTTTGAGGTCAGCCTAGTCTACAGAGCAAGTTTCAGGACAGCCAGGACTACACAGAGAAACCTTGTCTCAAAAAAAAAAAAAACAAAAAAAAAAACAAAAAAAAAAACAAAAAAAAAGAATTTTAAAAGCAGGGCTAGGGATGTAGCTCTTTGGCAGAATGTTTGCCCAGCATGCCTGAAGCCTCCAGTTTAATCCATAACACAAACAAACCAATAGTTGTTTGTTAGTAGTGTTTTGGTTTAGTTTTTGAGACAGTCTCACCAGGTAGCCCAGGCTGACCTCAAATTCCTGCCTCCACGTCCCAAGTGCTAGAATTATAAGTGTGCACTACCACAGGTGCCTGGTAAAAGCAAGTTTTACTAAATGGAAGAGTCTAGCACTCCCTGTTCTCTTGCTTATCTTAACACACTGATTAGACTTCAGCATTCATGTGAAGAGCCATTTCCAAAATTCAAAAGATTCTTATTGGCACAATTATCTTTAAACCTCCCTTTATATAAGGCCCTTTATGGTCAGAAGCAGTTTCCCCTCGTTTCTGAGATAGCATTCATATCAAATCTGCAACCATCAATAGCTTCAAACCAGCAAGAACTAAAATGCAAATTCGGTTGGTTGCTTTCCAACGAGCAAGAGCTCAGAGGCAGACATGTTAGTATTTTGGGTTTTATCGAATGACTGGTATAGTTTAAAGGAAAAGTACAACAGAACTTTAAATCATGTATTTTCCAGAGCTTGATCTAAATCTGAGGAATGGTCTCTGCTTGGACAGTCCTAGGAAATGTCTTCTTTATTTTACATTTCATGCAGGTTAAATTTCCTCTCTACCACTACATCCACTCTGACACAAAGCAAAAGAGCCACAGGAAAACCACTGGCTTTAGGGAGAGCTTGGAAGGACCCAAGTTAAACCTGCTGCTGAAAAATCCTCACGCTCAGTAGGCACGTAAAGTACCATGGAAGGCATAGAGAGACCACTCTGAGTGACAGATTCCTTCCAGCACCGACATCATCTCCACACACACACAATGCAAACAGCTTGGGCCATCCATAGTATGGATGGCCCAATATATTTTAATGACACAGCAACTTATTCTCACCAATTACTGGCAAATATGGAGGCTATATATAATGACTTAAGATAAGGTTGTAGGAAAAACAGACTATTCTAGTAGGGGAGAATATGGGAAAAAGCCGAAATCATGTTTAAAAGGACAACAAATATATCTAGGAATAAGATTTGTTTCACAAACATTGTTTCATTCATTTTGGTAAATTTAAAAAACTTACCCTGAAGAGATTTTCCCAATCCCTGGCCCAGCTTCCACCCATGTTTCTGGAGTAAGCGGTGTCCAATATTATCCTGACAGACAGAACAGAGAGACAAACCAAAAATATTCCAATAATATATTCTTCCCTTCCTAGGTGACATTAAAATAGGTGATGACAAGAGATAATTCTACATATATGCATGCAAAAAAGGTGCTAATAAAAGGGTAAATGTGCCCAGTAAAAGGGACATTAATATAAAAAGAAATGCTGGCTAGTATTTTATATGGGAAGAACATATGGGGAAAGGGTCCTTTCTGATAGTGTGCTGGGCAACTTCTGTACATAACACTTTGAAACAAGAAAGGGGGAAGGAAAAAGGGGGAGAATCCACTTATGAAGTTTTAAAACTAACATTAAAAAGCATAAAATCAAGGTATTTATACAATCATATCCACCACCTAGACAGCACCACTTTAAGATTTTTTTTAAAAGAAAAGAAAAGAAACTCTGCATTGTGTTTAGTTATTTTGTTTATGTGTCAGGCTTTCATGATATAAAGTAAGTTGTAAGTGGAAGGCTACCCCAGCACGAGAAATGGAGACAACCACCAAATCCAGGCTAGGCTTGATTGGCTTTAATATCTATAACATATAAATATAACCAGCATGCAGCCAATATTAAACTGAAAACATTGAGGTTAGTAAAACAAGAAGTTAAATTGAATAAACAAAAAATAAAATGAGCTCAAGCACAGACTGAGTGATGCATTTCAACGTGTAGTCTAACAAAAATGCTAAGATGTTAGAATGAAACAGGCCTAGCAATAAGTCAACAGTAAAGAACCATTAGTGCATGTGGGGTCAACATACATAATGTCTCATCTGGAAACGGTATTTCAATGTAAATAATATGAAAGATACTAGAAACAACAATTAAATGTCAGCTACTGTGTGGAGAGTCAAGAAATCAGAACTTCCATAGCCCTGTTTAATACTCTACTTTAAAACTACTGTGAAGTAACAAGACCAAGCTTAAAGAACTACTGAACACCAGGAAAAACATGCTACCAATCCAGAGAAAAGCTAAAGGCTGAGCTATAGCTCAGAGGAAGAACAGCTGCCTAACATGCACCAGGCTGAGTCCAATCCCCAGCACCACGCACACATTAAAATAAACCAAAAAAAAACCTTCAATATGTATTTCATGTAATTTATAAAAGTAATCTAATATTGTCATCTGGAATTAATTTTACTATATCTGAAATCAATTAATAAAGACTCATAAATTATCTACTTACTTTTCTTTTTCTTTTCTTTTTTTGCTCCTTTCAGTTTTTGGTGACAAGGTTTCTCTCTGTAGCTCTAGCTGTCCTGGAATTTGCTCTATACACCAGGCTGGCCCTGAACTCACGGAGACCCGCCTGCCTCTGCCTCCCAAGTGCTGGGATTAAAGGCATGCACCACCAACACTCAGCTTGTTTTTGTTTTTCCTCAAGAACAATTTCCTTCCACAAGTTTAGGACAACATGCAGTTGAGTGACAGCTATTTTACTGGTGGAAGTGAGAGAACAGACTTTCTCAGCAGGATCTCATCAGCTTAGGCCTGTCTTAAGACTTGCTATATACCCAAGGATGACCTTAAACATCTGATCTTCCTGCCTCTACTTCCCTAGAACTGAGATTACAGATATGCACCACCATACCTGCTTTATATAATGCTGGAAAGACTGAGCCTAAAGCTTCATGCACACTAGGCAAACACTCCACCAACTGAATGGTTGGTAGCCCCCCCAAGATACTTCTTTTGTGGTTTTGATTTTTCTAGACAGGTCTCACTATGTAGCCTACCAGGCTAGCCTGGAACTTGTGATACTCCTGCCTCAGCCTTCCCAGTATACCACCATGCCTGGAGTACTTAATTTTATAGGGCTCCAAGGTGTTTTGAAAAAACAAAAGGCAGGGGCAAACAATAAAATGCTGTTTTTAAAACAAAAGGAACTACAGTGATATATAGTATACCCCCCCACATATATGGTATATTAAAAGGTCACTAGAAATTATTTTTGCTAAAAATTGAAAGAATTAGGAAACACAAGGCTGTGTGCAATCCCAAGTGATGCTCACATTAAATATCACAAAACTTCACTGAATACTGTTTCTGTTCTTCTTCTCTCCTACATTGCTAAGAAAAGTATCATCTCACCCAATACTGAATATGCCTAACTATTTATAAATAACTTTATTATTTAAAAAAAAGGCCAATCACATTGAATCATCTATAATCCCAGGGATTATATAGCAAGTCTAAGACAGGGAGGTAGAGGCAGAACTCAAGTAGATCAAGAGTTCATGGTCATCCTTGGCTACACAACAAATCTGAAACTAACCTGGGCTAAATGAGACAAAAGAACAAAAAAGGCCTAGGGATTTAGTATAGCTGTACAATACTTGCCCAGCAGTGAGGCCCAGGTTTGAGCCATACTATTCCAAAATTTGTTAATTAAAAAATAAAACAAAATTATATGAAAGCTGAGCACAGCAAAAAAAGCTCTCATTTTCCTACTATCAAAAAATGTATCTATGTATGAGTGTACCTCTAGAAATGACAAGGACAGCTAAATCATTCTTAGTGTGTAGCTGAGCTTGAGGTGGTGGCACACTCCTCATAATTCTAGCAACAAGGAGTCTAAGGCAGGAGGATCACCTTGAGTCCACCCAATGATAGCCATGACTACACAGCAAGTTCTTATCTCAAAAACACTAGATAACTAAACCATTTCAGCCCATCACTGTTTACTCTCTGGCTGCACTAATGCTGTAACTGTATCTGGCACAAAGATTCATGTACTAAATAATGCTGACAACAATTGTTGTCCCTCCCCCATTTGTTGTTTTGGTGTTTTTATTTCTACTTCAATCTCTGGCCACATGAGATGAGACATTATGCTGACTGGGTTATATTATGAATGCACTAAAATAAACAGACAGATGAAGCAGTACGCTATTTCCAAAAGCAGTGCAAGTGGAGTGAAAGCATTTCCATACGAACCTGGCTTTAAAAACTGGGCTGTCAAAAGAACAGTTAAATGTAACACAAAGTAAGAAACTGTCCGATCACTAATGGTCGCTTTATTTTTTTTATCTTTTTTTGTATTGTTTTCAATTCACTGCTTGCAAGTAATGTATTTATTAAAGAAGACTGAAAGCATAAGTAAAATCACAAGTCAAGAGCAGCTGAGAGATTCAAGAGCAGTGTGTTGTGACTGACACAGTGAAAGGAAAAGCCAATGTTAAAGGGAGAAAAAGAAAAGTTTAGGTCATACACATTAGCACTTTGACAACACCACTCAAGAGGCTGACTGTCACCTCTGAGGAAAGCTACTGTATGGAATGCTAGTGGTATTACCCTTCTAAAACCTAATGTTAAACTCCTCTAACTAAATATACTTTCTCAACTTTGCTGAGTAGGAGCAGAGAATGGAATGTTCAAGGCTATAAACTATCGAACATGCCACTGAGGCCTTCTGACTAAAATAGGCAACAAAGCTGTAGACATGACTCCTCACCAGCCTCAAGTAAATGAATAACTAACAAAGAAAATCTGGGCCTCTCCTATCATTTCCAAACTACCTGCTTTTGGAAGAAAGGCTGCCGTGTGGCTCGGAAGTATTCAGTACAATCTCCTACCAAAAAGTAAGAGAAAAAAAAAAAAAGCAAGTGGTGGTGGCTATGATGGAGAAATATTTTATACCTGTAAGAAATTGTCAAAGAATAAGTTGTTGTTGTTTTTTAAATTGGTGTGTGCATGTGTGTGCGCGCTTATCTGCATGTTCCTGAGTAGGTCAGAGGTTTCAGATACCCAGGAGCTGGAGTTAACATGCACCTAAGAGCTTCCCTGATGTGGGTGTGGAGAATCAACTTGGTCCTCTGCAAGAACAATACTCACTCTTAACCACTTGGTTATTTCTCCAGCCCACAGAATAAATTTAAAAAGAAAAGAAAGAAGAGAAGTAAGGCCAGGTGTGGTAGCACACACTTATTCTCTCTCAGCACTTGGGAAGCAAAAGCACCCAGATCTCTTCAGTCCAAGTATAGCCTGGTCTATAGGACATGTCCTGTTCCAAAGACAGCCAAGGCTACATAAGGAGACCCTGTCTCAATAAAACAAAATAAAGTAATAGACAAATTGAAGGAAGATAAAAACTAAAAGCCCCAGGAACTTGAGAATGATGGATACAAGGAAAACACAACAAAATGCTTTTATAAAAAAATAAAACTTGTCCATCTCTTAACTATAGAAATTTTCACTATCAATAAACAAGGGGCTCAATTACTATGCTGCAGAAAACAAGTAATGTATTTTATTTAGGACTGTGATTCTGTGGTTTTCTCATGATAGAGTCTCATGGCTATAATGGTAGATTGACATAAAAAATTAAACTTTTGGCCGGGCGGTGGTAGCGCACGCCTTTAACCCCAGCACTCGGGAGGCAGAGCCAGGTGGATCTCTGTGAGTTCGAGGCCAGCCTGGGCTACCAAGTGAGATCCAGGAAAGGCGCAAAACTACACAGAGAAACCCTGTCTCGAAAAACCAAAAAAAAAAAAAAAAAAAAAAAACCTTAAACTTTCAACAGTAATAGTGACAGAATATAGAAAATGAGCATTACATATAATTCTAAAATTGTTAACTACTGGAAAAAAACCAGCAACTCTTTACTATTTTGTCACTACAATAATTACAAAAATATTTTTTAAGTAATAAAAATAAAATACATACAGCCAGACATAGTGGCACAAATCTGCAATTCCAGCACTTGAGAGACAAAAAACAACCTAGTCTACTCAGTGAGTTCCAGGACTACAGTATGAATTAGACTTAAAAAGTGTAAGAGCCGGAGGTGACAGGGCACACCTTTAGTCCCAGCACTTGGAAACAGAGACAGGAGGATCTCTGAGTTTGAGGCTAGCCTGGTCTACAGAGCTAGTTCTAGGATAGCCAAGGTTACACAGAGAAATCCTGTCTAGAAAAACAAAAACAAAAACAAACAAAAGTAAGAGAAAGCCAGGCATGGTGGCTCACCCCTTTTATTCCAGGACTCGGAGACAGAGGCAGGTGGATCTCTTGAGTTCAAGGCTAGCCTGACATCAGGACATCAGTTCCAGGACAGTCAGAACTACATAATAGGGAGATTTGTTTCAAACAAAACAAAACAAAACAAAACAAAACAACAACAACAACAAAAAAAAACGAAAGAAAGAAAGAAAGAAAGAAAGAGAAACAAAGAAAAGGCTATGAGGTATAATGTCATGTGCCTATAATCCCACTGAGAGATGGAAGGAAGATCAGAGATCCAAGTCATCTTCTGGGCCCTGAAGCCAGTATACAGGCTACAAGAAATTGTCTCAACAAGATAGCCACGTGTGATAGTTCATACTGAAATCCTAGAACTTGGGAGGTTAGAGCAGTACTGTACTGGCATGGACAGAGCAGGGAGACACTGTCCAAAAAAAAGAGAGAGAGAGAGAGAGAGAGAGAGAGAGAGAGAAGAAAAAAGTTAATAATATCTACATAGGAGTTTTAAATTATTTTACAAAAACAAAATTTAATCTTCTTTTTTAGTCTTTTCAAATAATGCAATGTACAATCACAAAGATGTATGGTGGTAATAGGCTAGACGGTTTACAATTTAAATGTACATGTAAGAATTACAGGGAGGGGCTGGAGAGATAGCTCAGAGGTTAAGAGCTCACTGGCTGCTCTTCCAGAGGACTTGAGTTCAATTCCCAGTACCCACATGGCAGCTCACAACTGTCTGTAACTCCAAGATCTGATACCCTCACAGAGACATACATGCAGGCAAAACACCAATGCACAATTAAAAAGAAAAAAAAAAAATCACAAGGAATTTCTATTTTAAGCTAAGAAATAAGTCAAAGGAATTTTTCTTAAGGAGGATACACAAAAAACGATTTTCTACCTTATTCAGTTTCCAGAGCTGAGATTCAAAATGGCAGCTCTATGTTCTTCAGCTGAAAATGAAATCCTACTGTGTTCAAATGAAGCTGAGCTGAAAATCCATTTGGGGGGTGGGGGTAAGAATTACATCTATTGACTTGTTTTGGTTTTCTATTTCTAAAATTCAAACATAAATTAAAATCATGTATTACCACCAAGCATGGTGGTGTGCACCTTTAATCCCAGCACTCAGGAGGCAGGCAGATCTCTGCAAGTTAGAGGCCAGCCTGGTCTACAAAGTGAGTTCCAGGACAGCCAAAGCTGTTACACAGAGAAATCTTGTCTCAAAAAACCACACACCAAAAAAAAAAAAAAAAAAAAAAGAAAGAAAGAAATTCTATACTACCAACATGTGTTCTTGTCTATTATGTGGGAGTTTTCAAATGAGAAGATCTTTAAAAGCTAGAAGTGCTTTATAAGTAACCACCAATAATGCTTAAAATGTAATACCAACATTAAAAAAGAAAACAAATAAAAACATCATTAACTATTTTAGATGGCCCTCACCATTTTTATCTATTAATTAAACACAAAGTAGAAAACTTTCCCAGGAACTACTCTCTGCTCCATGTAACTATATACTGCCCCAGTAACAAGGACCATTTGGCAACACCATCATGTATGATGGGAGCCTGCCGAAACATAGATAAAAAATTATTTTAGCTAAAGGGGCTGGCTACAAGTTTTGATACTAGAAAATAGAATCTCATATCTCAAGAGAAAACTACACTTCTGATATATCAGTGACTAAATAAATATTAATCTCAGACTCAATTTTCTTTTAGTTGACAACCACATTCAATTTATAAAATTTGGCCCATTTTCAGCAGGACAAAAATGGTCTCTTGAGTGGGTTGTAAGCTTTGCTGATTGTGTATTAGAGAGACTCTATAAGCAAGAACCAAAGCTACCAGGTGAACCCATGCAAAGAACAAATTTGTAAAAATTCCCCAAACAAAAAACATCTACAGCTCACTACAGATGACAAATGAAGGCTAGAGAGAAAAGCCATAGAGTAATGCTACACCATTCAGCTCCAAGAAGCACATTGTTTGTTGTGCAGTCCACGTAAAGTCACTGCTAAGAGTCAAATTAGCAGTCTCACGGAGTTACATTTTGGAACTAGTGGAGTCCACAGATCTAAACAGATATGCAATATAACAAAACTCCAGCTTTTGTGCTACTAAATCCTTAGATAAGTAAATTAAACATTGACAACTAGAGTTTGAAAACTTAACACTAATTTTTAAAACTCATTCAACCCGACAATTCCTAAAGTCAGGATTTTAATCAGTCAGGTAGAATGAAAAAGCAACTAATGGCTGATGGACAGTTGTACTTGGTACATTAGTACAACTGGACCAATGACAGCATCTTTTCAAATCTATGATGTAGGCATTTTGTGTTTTGTTCAACTTTTATTATCCTATCTGATTTATCATCTTCAAACTAAGATAAAGGTCACAAAAGATCATATCCTAAACCATACCAATCGATTCTTTTAATTATCATAGAATCTAAGATTGTGCTACAGCTTTAGATTACATTTAGTTTTCCAAATATTTTAAATGTATGGAGGTCATAATTGTGGCTTGGACTTCAAAATCTCATAAACTAACAACTTTTAAAGTTCAAACTAAAAAAGTTGTTTGTGGTAAAGAAAAAAATGTTAGATTTTGTTCTCACCATAATTCAGATAATCAAATTACCTGTCACTTCTAATGTAATTTTCTTAGAAAATGTTTTACTCTTGATCAGAAGGATATTTTATTAGTTGAAATAAAGGAAAGTAAAACTTTATAGTAAATATTATCAAATACTTTATGAATCTTAGATTTTGTTTTTAACATTTGCCTACTAAAACTGAACAACTGTATCATCTCATTAACAGATTCAGACTTCAGAGGTTCACTTAAGGTATAATTTATTAGCATCTTTGAGTCTCATTTCACGTATTGCTGGTTTGTATCAAATATGCTCTATTATGAAACAAATAGCCTTAATTCCATACTTGTAACAGCCCTTCATACAGGCATATTCTTGACCAAAACCTGGGCAGACCTCCACAGCTATCAGCTGCTGCAGGTCACCCTTCTTATTTATTTAAATGACTACAATTTTAGCTCCTGCAATGATCTGTAGACTCCCAAAGCTGTGTATTTCCAGCCACTTTTGAGTTGCATGCTGTAGCAAAACAGTCAGCACCTCTCAAGATATTGCTGCAGAGAAAGATTTTAATTCAGCAGAGGCTCTTTCTGTGTTAGAAGCAACATTTCCCCCTTAGAACAAAACAGCTCAAGATAGCCAGCCAGCCCTGTAAGTAAATATATACTTATTATCTGGTGGACATTCAGATGATAGGGGACTTTTGCCTTTGGATAAGAAGAAACACTACCTACTTTGATATCAATCATGTAGGAGTTCTTTTAAAATTTCAAATTTTATTTCCAAATGATTACATAGCAGAACTAAAGCCCTTTGTTTTCTGGGTCCCACTTTTCTTTTTTTGAGTCCTACTTCTATTTAACACAATGCATCCTACAAAGGTCTTCTGCTATTACTTAAACTACCAATTCACAATTAATATGTATGTTTATGGATTCCAGCAATAATTTTCTATTGAAATATAACTTAATATAATATATTCATCTCTGACCACACATTTATTTTAAAAAGTAAAGATGTGGTCTGAGCACATTATCATTTGTTATTTTAAACGGAGAAGATTAACATTATCTAATAAAGAACACTTAAGCCAATTCTACTCTTACTCACTGAGATTACTGGGCAATGATTACACAAGCAGACTGTCTTGTCACAGTGCTTTGCTTATGAATACGACATGTCCAAGAAAAAAGTCCTGGGCACTGTGAGGAAACAGAATCATTAGTCTCATGTCACAGGAATGGATTAAAAGAATTATAATGTGGACCTATACAGGATTTAAAAGTGCTAAATGTCAATGCTTTAAAAAAAAATTTATTGAGTACACTGACAATGAACCAGGCTCCAGATTCAGACTAATTAAACTTCCTGATACTGACAAGTCAAAGTACTCAACAGAAAGAGCTTATCCATGTGCCTCACAGAATACGGTACTGGGGAGTTGTTACTAGTGGTTTGTTCTTAAAACTCTGACACAAAGAAATATTTTTAAATTAAAATGGGAAAACTAAATCGTTTTCGATTACAAAACCATGTATCTTGCCTATGGATTTCATTATAAAATTCTGCCTGATGATAATCTCCAAAACAGAACAAGGCACATATCTTGGTGATTTTTAACTCAGCAAAATGGGCGTGGCATTTTAATCTTATGTTACAATATAAAACTGGACTTTCAGCACATTATCAGATATGAACTCTCCCTCTGCAGCATTATCACATGCGTCATCAATTACTGCCATGCCTAGTCTAGCATCATCATGCCAGCACATTAAGACAGAAAGTACTATATGCAGTGTTCACTGGACCAGAAAGACAGAAATAAGAAGGGGAGGTAGGGGAGAAAGAAACCCTAGAGAAGAAATTAAAAGAAGGCAGACCGTGCAATACAAACCAGATCATGGCTGCTTAGCTAATATGGGCCAACTGCTGTGGAAGAAAAATGTCGAACACCCCAAGTTGTGTAAATTTCTGTAAACATCTAAACACACACACAAACACACACAACACCAACCTAATTAGGAACATAAATATATGTTGATCCTTTACTATGTTAGTTTTGAAAACAAGAGCTAAATTATCTATACTTTCTAAGCCTTCTTGTTATCTCCCAGAAGAAAAGGCAACCAGTGTTTCTTCCATGGAGGGGACCTATCTTGACTAATACAAAACTAGGACTCCCTTTCTGACCTTTTATCCATTCAAGCTTTACCAATGCTTCAAAGAAATCCTTTTAAGTATGTATATATAAGCATAAAGTTTTAATACCGACAGTAACAAGTTTAGACACTTTAACAATGGATAGTTATTCAAAAATAATGTTTTCTTTTTTAAATGCTCAAAACTTAATACTTTTTTTTTTAATTAAGAGACAAAGAAAATAAATTCCCTTGTTCTATGACTTGGTATCATTGTTGTCATAGGTTAAGAAGTGTGAAAAGACAAAAATAACTAACTTCTGACCTGAAAACAAGAAACAAAAAAACAACAAAAAAAAAACCCAAAAACCACCAAACATTTCTTAAGCTAGAGGCCAAGCTTACCATGTCTCCTCCCAAGGGTCTAACAGTTTGCAACTTCTTAACTCTTTCTACTGGAACATTTCACACATGATTATACTGCCCAGAAAAGGTATTAAAGGATCAAAATACATTTTACTCCTTTACTCAATTTACAAAAACACTACACCCAACTTTCTGTCTTTATCAAAGCTTAATATGGGCCAAAATGACATTTTTTCCATTAAATCCTGACTTTTTTCTCTGTGTTTTACACTGACTTCCCAACATTATTAATCACATCCAAACCTCACCTAATTACTACAGGGCATGCAGGATAACGGCTCTAAACTGTACTGTTCGTTCTACCTAAGTTTAACTTCACTCACATCACGGGTCACACGAGCTCTGCCTAACTAACTGACTAAGACCCAAAGTGAGCACGGGTCATCTTACCGATTCTATAGGCTTGTCAAGGGATGCTTGCTCAATCTCCAAATGTCCTTCTTCATACTGATCAAAGTGATTACCCTGGAAAAAAAACCCTGCAGTTATTTTTCAAAAGTAATTAATATTAAAGTGACTGATAACCCAACCAAGTACAAGTTATTTTTAGTACTTTTTTTCAGCAGAAAACCAAAACTGTACCACAAATTGAGACTCTTTAAAAAAAAAAAAATTCTATAAGGCCCAGTGAGATGGCTCCATACTGTAAAGGCATGTGCCACCAAGCCTGACCACCCAAGTTTGATCCCTGGCACCCACATGATGGAAGAGAACCTACTTCAGTCAAGTTGTGCCATGATAGCCTCATGTGTGCCATAAAACACACAAACCCCACATACTGCTAAATAAAAAAATATATTTTTCTTAAAAATTGCCACCAGATGATGCAGCTCAGAGTTAGAGTTCTTAATCAGCACACATGAGGTCCTAGGTTCAATCCTGGGATACAGAAGGTATACACTCACCCATAAAATCAGTTCAGGATAGGAAAGATGGCTCAGAAGGGAAGTATGCAAGCCTGGTAACCTGAGTTTGATCCTCAGAACCCATGTAGAAGTGGAAAGAGAGAAGAACTCCATAAAGTCATCCTCTGACCACCACATGTAATAAGCTATGCCAGGTGAGTCTACACATGCAAACACAAACTCTTCACTAGAATTTGGAGGTATAATTTGTTGGGGGATATTTGATCGCACTATGAAATTCCCAGACTGTGTTAATAAAATTAACCTTGGATGGGAGCAGAGCCAACAACTAGTCATAGAGAACAGAGGGCAGAGGAAGATGGATAGAGAGACACACCGGAAGGAATAGGGAGGGACTTAAGGGATTCTCAGGTCTTTTTGGTTTGGGATGGAAGAAGAGACACTCTCTTGTGGGTCTCTGGCCAAAAAGTAAGGTCAGCTGGCTGCTTCTCAGCTTCTCTGATCTAGCAGGTTTTCACCCCAACATCTGACTCCCAAGTCTTTATTGGTAAATAGAACAACTTAGATAAAAATAATAATTCACTGGTAAACAAGCTGACTAGCAGGCCTGGCACACACCTTTTATCCCAGTACTTCGAGGCAGAAGCAGGCAGATCTTTGAGTTGGAAGTCAGAACAAATTCCAGGACAGCAGTGCCACACAACCAAACAGGATGGGGGTGGGGGGGAGACATGAGGACAGGGACACATTGCTTACTATGCACAAGACTCTAAGTTCAATCACCAGCACAGGAAAATAACAAAAAGAAAGGAAGAAATAGTGAAAGATGGCAGGCAAGCAAAACAAAAAGAAAAACCTTAAGTGTCTATATCTGGAGCTGGAGAGACGGTTCAGTGGTTAAGAGTACTGACTGCTCTTCCAAAAGACCCAAGTTTGATTCCCTTTGCTGACATGTTTGTTGGCTCAAAACCATCTGTAACTCCAACCCCAGGGGATCCAAGGGCACCAAGCATCCGCGTGGTGCACAGGTACACATGCAGACAAAACACCGATACACATTTTTTTTAAAAAGTCTATGACTGGGAGCCTGGAAAGATAGCTTAGCAGGTAAGAGAGAGCACTAGCTGCTCTTGCAGAGGATCTGGATTCAGTTCACAGCATCCACATGGCAGCTCACAACCCTCTGTAACCCCAGTTCCAGCATCCTCTTCTTGCCTCAGGCACTAGACATGACACAGTATACATGCAAGCAGGCAAAACATTCAAACAAATTTTATAAATATATAACAGAGTTTAAAAGAGTCTGTGTCTGGGAGCTAGAGATGCTGCTCAGAGGTAAAGTGTTTTCCCAGAACGCAAGAGACCCTACATTCAATCACAAGCCCTGGGAAATTTTTAAAAAAAAAAAAAAAAAAAAAAAAAGACTAAATCTAAAATTCTGAACTTTTTTTCCCCAACAAATGTCTAAATTGTTAACTAAAAACATTATCAACATCCACGTGACATCTATGCTTAAACTGACTGCATCAGGAAGACAGCATTGCTTTTTAACTATTTTTATTATATTTACTTATTTATATGTGTGCTTGTGCATCCATGAATGTGCCAATCCACCATGAGGAGGACCTCAAGGACCACTTCCAGGAGTCAGTTCTTTATTCCAATATGTGGGTCCCACAGATCAAACTCAAGTGGTCAAGCTTGTCTGCAAGAGCCGTGGTATTTGCTCTGTATTCCTTTTTTGTTGTTAAGATTTATTATTATTGCCAGGTCATGGTGGGGCATGTCTTTATTAATCCCAGGACTCGGGAGGCAGAGGCAGGTGGGATCTGAGTTCAAGGCCAGCCTGGTCTACAAAGTGAGGTCCAGTACAGCCAAGGGTACATAGAGAAACCCTTAATTATGTATGAGTGCAGGTGCCCAAGGAGAAGGCCAGAGGCACTGGATCTTCTTGGAGTTGTGAGCTGCCTGATATGGGCGCTGGAAACTGCACTCAGGTTCTCTACAAGAGCAGAACTTTCTCTTAACTACTGAGCCATCTCTACAATCTTAATTCATGTTTCTTTATGCTCTAGAAAGTAAGTCATAGCTAGGTATAGGGGAACACATCTGTAATTCCAGGACAGAGACAGAGTCAGAAGAAATGATAGTTCCACCCCATCATCCTGGAGGGAGCTACCCAGCAAAATGCTGTTCAAAACAAAACAAAATGTCATACTAGAAGAACATACAGAAAAGTTCATCATACTGTCTGAGTTGCTAATGTTGTTTTTTGTAGATGATTTGATCTGCTGAGAGATAAATGTTCCCATACAATGTTATATGTAAGCATAATCAAACAAATTGTCATTGAAACAAGAAGACAAAGCAGTTAAGATTTCTAGGAAGTTATTTCTAACTGCAGTTTTTTTCAGACCTATCTGCTTCATTAGGAAAGAATAAATCATAAGATAGCATTGAGCCCGGTGGTGGTGGCGCATGCCTTTAATCCCAGCACTCGGGAGGCAGAGCCAGGCGGATCTCTGTGAGTTCAAGGCCAGCCTGGACTACCAAGTGAGTTCCAGGAAAGGCGCAAAGCTACACAGAGAAACCCTGTCTCGAAAAACCAAATAAAATAAAATAAAATAAAATAAAAAATAAATAAATAAAATAAAAATAAAAAAAATAAGATAGCATTGAATCAAATATTAATTTTCTGGTTGGCTCCCTTTTTTTCCTGTACTGAGGATATATATATGTATTTTTAATGTTACAAGAGTTTTTGAAAAAGAAATGAATGTTGTGTTATGGTTCTGGGGTAATCTAACCCAGGCCTTGCACATTCTAAACAAGCACTCTACTACTCAGTTCCATCTCCACCCCTGAAAACACTTACGAGGGCTGTCTTGATGGCTTAGAGAAGTGTTTTTCACCCTGTGGGTCCAAACCCCTTTGAGGGTCAAACAATCCTTTCACAGGGTTGCCTGAGACCATCAGAAAACACAGATATTTACATTACAGTTCATAACAGTAGCAAAACTAGTTATGAAGTAGCAACGAAAATAATTTTATGGATGGGAGGGTCACCACAACATGAGGGCTGAAGCATTAGAAAGGTTGAGAACCACCGGCTTAGATGGCAAAAACAGTTGGTGAGCAAGACTGAAAACCTGAGTTCAATCCCCAGAACATGAGGTGGAAAGAGAGAACCACTTCCCAAAAAAGTTGTCCTCTGAACTTCCACATATCTGCTGTGGCACATGTGCCCCCACATATAAATAGATAGATAGATAGATAGATAGATAGATAGATAGATAGATAGATAGATAGATAGATAGATAAACAGATAAACAAATAAATATAGTAATGAAAATGTTACTTATGCCAGGCAGTGGTAGTGCATGCCTTTAATCCCAGCACTCACAAGAGGCAGAGGCAGGTAGATCTCTGTGAGTTTGAAGCCAACCTGGTCTACAAAGTGAGTTCTAGGACAGCCAGGACTGTTATACAGAAAAACTACTTCTCAAAAACCAAAACCAAACAAACAAAAAGTTACTTATCGAAGTCAGTGGACTCAAAGTGGGTTTTTTGTTTTGTTTTTGCTTTTTTTGAAACAAGGTCTTTCTATTTAGTCTTGGCTGTCCTGAAACTCCATATACAGACCAGGCTAGCTCCAACTCACAAAGATCCTCTTGCCTCTACTTTCTGAATGCTGAGTTTATTAAGGGCATGAGCCACCACGCCTGCCCCCCATGTGGTTTTTCTTTTTCTTTTTCTTTTTCTTTTCCGTGGTTTCTTGAGACAAGGTTTCTCTATGTAGCTTTTGGAGCCTATCTTGGAACTCACTCTGAAGACCAGGCTGGCCTCGAACTCACAGAGATCCACCTGCCTCTGCCTCCTGAGTGCTGGGATTAAAGGCGTGCACCACCACTGCTGGAACTCCCTTGTAGTTTTTATTTAGCTTTTAGTAATTTAATTTTAGTTCACTTTATTTATTATTTGGGTATGTATGTGTTTGAATTCACTTGCAGGTATGATGTGTGTGGGCAAATACTCATGGCCCTTGTGTGGAGGTCAGAGGATAATAGAAGCTGGTTCTCTTTCTACTTTTTTGTAGGTGCTATAGAGTATTTTAACTATGTAAAGATGTGTTACATTTGTTTAATTATGAAAGGATGTGTTACTGTCTTACCTTGTCTGCCTAAGGCACCTGATTGGTCTTAATAAAAAGCTGACCAGTCAATAGCTAGACAGAAGAGGGACAAGCAGGGCTGGCAGGCAGAGAGAATTAATAGGAGAAATCTAGGCTCGAGAAAGGAGGAGGAGAGAACAGGGGAGATGTCTTGGGCCAGACAGGCAGTCACCAGGCAGCAGACAGAGTAGGACATAGAGAAAGAAAGGTGAAAAGCCCTGAGGGAAAAGGTAGATAAACAGGTTAATTTAATCTAAAAGAGTTAGTCAGAGATGATCTTAAGCTAGGACGAGCATTCAAAACTAATAATAAGTCTCCATGTCATGATTTGGGAGCTGATTGGTGGCCTAAAAGAAAAAAGTCTGGAATAGTAGGTTCTGGGGAATCAGCTCAAGTCATCAGGCTTCTCAGCAAGAGCACTGGCTTAAACCACACTGCTGGCCCAGGTCTTAAGTTTCTGATGAATGATCATATCAATTAACAAAGCTGTAAACATGTGACTCTTTTCCATCTAGATGAGATGTGAGCCAAGTTTAAATTGATTTTAATTTCGACATGCCTCTTAGTCTACCTTTAACTTGATTCTGACTAGTAAGTATATTACACGCGTCTCTGTCTTTCCTGCCATCACCAACTAAAATTCCTTTTTTGTTTTGGTGTTTCCAGACAGTTTCTCTGTGTAACAGCCCTATCTGTCCCAGAACTTGCTTTGTAGGCCAGGCTGGCCTCAAACTCACAGAGATCTGCCTGCTTTTACCTTCCTAGTGGCGGGAACTAAAGGCATGCACCACCATGCTTGGCATTTGTTTGCTTCTTGTCTCAGGCAGCCCATGCTGTCCTTGGACTCACTATAAGGAGCTGAGGACACTGACATACACTGCCACACCCAGCTTTATCTTTTCTACTCCATTTATCAACACTCCTTAGAGACTGTCTAATGTCTCTGAGCAAACTTAGTACTGTGGCCCTACCTCACAACTCAAATAACATATTTATCTATAATTAAGGATTTTTTTTCACTATTACAATTATGTGTATGCATGTGTGTGTACACATTTGTGTCACGGCACACATATGGAGGTCAGAGGACAAGTTGTGGGAGTTAGTTCTCTCCTCCTACTATGTGGGTCCTACAGATTGAACTCAGGCTTTTGGTAGCAAGCACCTTTAACCACAGCTGTTTGCTGACCTCAATTTGGACTTCTAAATTCAGATCATATAATGATGTTGGGTACAGGCATAGCTCGATTGAAAAGAATGTTTGCCAAATATGCACAAAGCTCTGGGTTCAATCTCCAACATCACACAGACCAGGTATGGTGGCATACACCATCCCAGCCAGCACTTAGGAGACAGAGGCAGGAGGATCAGAAATTCAACGTCATCCTTGGCTACACAGCAAGTTCAAGACCAGTCTGGGATATATGAGACTGTCTCAAAAGAAAAAGTTGCCGGGCGGTGGTGGCGCACACCTTTAATCCCAGCACTCGGGAGGCAGAGGCAGGCGGATCTCTGTGAGTTCGAGGCCAGCCTGGTCTCCAAAGTGAGTTCCAGGAAAGGCACAAAGCTACACAGAGAAACCCTGTCTCGAAAAACAAAAAACAAAAAACAAAAACAAAAAAAAAGTTACAAAATGATTTTGTTTCTATCTTCCACAGATAAATGGATGGATGGATGGGTGGATGGGTGGATGGAAGGATGGAAGGATGGAAGGATGGAAGGAGGAAGGAAGGAAGGAAGGAAGGAAGGAAGGAAGGAAGGAAATGGAGAGTGCAGTAAGTGATTCCTATAACCACATGGTAAAGGAGAAAACTATCACAACCGTCCTCTGACCTCTACAAGCACACTGTGGCACTCACAGCCCACACTCATCCTTACAAACACAATAAATAATAAACGTCCTTTTTTTGGGGGGGTGGGACAGTTTCATTATTAGACAGGCTGGCCCTGAATCCATAAAGATCCACCTACCTGCCTTTGCTTCCTAAGAGCTAGGATTTTATATATATGTGCCACCATGCCCTGCTAAACTTCAAATTTTGAAAGAAGTGGCATGAGGCAGACACAACCATACAAGACAGCCATATTTATTTAATCTATTAACAAACACAAACACATTCCAAATGAATAAATTTTACTATTGAAAGGGAATGTAGCAAGAGAGAAGAAAAAAAAACTATCCTTGAAACGGAAAATCATGCTGGTCAATGGTAGCACACGCTTTTAATTGGGGGCACTCAGGAGGCAGAGGCAGGCAGATGTCATGAGTTTAAGGCCAGCCTGGTTTACAGAGCTAGTTCCAGGATAGCCAGTGCTACAGAAACAAACCCTGTTTCAAAAAACAAAAAAAGAAAGAAAAACTCACAGAGATCCACTTGCCTTTGCCTCCCCAGTGCTGGGATTAAAGGTGTGCACACCACCAAATAGTGCAAAAGACTTTTTTTTCCAAAAGATCTTTTTTAATGAATGTCTTTCTCTTTGTTATTCATATGGAATTGGAAATAAGACTTTCATATAAGCCATGTTTTAAAATGTTTTTTGCTGAGGCTGGAGAGATGGCTCAGAGGTTAAGGGCACTGGCTGCTCTTCCAGAGGTCCTGAGTTCAATTCCCAGCAACCACATGGTGGCTCACAACCATCTGTAAAGAGATCTGGTGTCCTCTTCTGTTGTGCATGCACACATGCATGCAGAACATTGTATACGTAATAAGTAAATCTTTTTTTTTTTTTTAAAGGTTTTTAAGCATTATATATCCTGTGCCCTTTGGGAGTTTTTGTTTTTCCTTCAAAAAAGCATTGGTGGTAACGCCTTTAATCCTAGAACTCAGGAGGTAGAGGCAGGCAGATCTTTTGTGTTTGAGGCCAGCCTGGTCTACAGAGTGAGTTCCAGGACAGCCAGGGCTACACAGAGAAACCCTGTCTTGAAAAAGAAAAAAAGGGCTGGAGAGATGGCTTAGAGGTTAAGAGCACTGGCTGCTCTTCCAGAGGTTCTAAGTTCAATTCCCAGCAACCACATGGTGGCTCACAACCATCTATAATGAGATCTGGTGACCTCTTCTGGCCTGCAGGCATACATGTAGGCAGAACATTGTATACATAATAAATAAATTAAAAAAAAAAAAAAAAAAAAAAAGAAAAAAAACAAAAGAAAAAGAAAAACAAACAAAAAGGAAGTTTTAATATTTGTGTGTGTCCTTAGAGGCCAGAAGAGGGCATTTGTTTGGAGAATAACATCTCAGTATGTGGCTCAGGTTGGCCTCTAACTGTAGCCCAGACTTGCCTCAGCCTCCTAAACACTGAGATTCCAGGGTGGGACACCAGGGACACCAGCATGCCTGACATCCTTTACTTTCTGAATACTTCTAGTGAACCTTCAGCTGATATTCCTTTGGTCACTATTAGTTTTATCCCTGAATCAAATCTTTTCCATCTCTCATACTATGGGAATGTAAATGGTAATGATTTTATCTAAGTTTTAGTATCCCAAGCATAGCTGACATTGACTTTTTTTTTTTAAGATTTATTTATTATGTATACAGTGTTCTGCCTGCATGCCAGAAGAGGGCGCCAGATCTCATTACAGATGGTTGTGAGCCACCATGTGGTTGCTGGGAATAGAACTCAGGACCTCTGTAAAAACAGCCAATGCTCTTAACCTCTCAGCCATCTCTCCAGCCCTGACATTGACTTTTATAGCTTATGACATTTGTTCCAATTGAAAGGAAAAAAAAACAAAAAACAAGAATAAAATCTGAGTAGGAAGTACTCTTGAACGCATTGGCACAGGAGACCACTTCCTAAATATAACACCAGCAGCACAGACACTGAGCACAACAATTAATAAATGGGACCTCTTGAAACTGAGGAGCTTTTGTAGGGCAAAAGACATGGTCAATAAGACAAAAAGCCTACAGAATGGGAGAAGACTTTTACCAACCCCACATCTGACAGAGGAATGATCTCCAAAGTATATAAAGAACTCAAGAAACTAGACATCAAAATACTGAACAATCCAATTAAAAAATGGGCTAAAGAGCTAAACAGAGAATTCTCAAAAGAAGAATCACAAATGGCTGAAAGACATTTAAAGAAATGTTCAACATCCTTAATCAGCAGAGAAATGCAAATCAAAACACTGAGATATCACCTTACACCTGTCAGAATGGCTAAGATCAAAAACACTAATAACAGTCTATGTTGGAGAGGATACGGAGCAAAGGGAACACTCCTCCACTGTTGGTGCAAACTTGTACAACCACTGTGGAAATCAGTATGCGGTTTCTCAGAAAATTGGCAATCGATCTACCTCCAGACCCAGCCATACCACTCTTGGGCATATACCCAAGGAATGCGCAATCATACCACAAAGATACAAGCTCAACTATGTTCATAGCAGCACTATTTGTAATAGCCAGAACCTGGAAACAAACTAGATGCCTGCCTGTCAATTGAAGAATGGATTAAGAAAATGTGGTACATATACACAATGGAGTACTACTCAGCAGAGAAAAACAATGACAGCATGAAATTTGTAGGCAAATGGATGGAACTAGAAAATATCCTGAGTGAGGTAACCCAAACCCAGAAGAACAAACATGGTATGTTCTCACTCATAAGTGGATTCTAGATATAAAGCAAAGAACAATCAGACTGCAACCCACAGAACCAGGGAGGCTATATAGCAGGGGGGACCACAGGATGACTGTGGCTTATAATAAGCTTTGATTTTACTCAATTACTGGGCAAGCCTCAATGAAACATTTCACTATTAGGATAAGAATTTATACTGTACAAAGCTGATAATAGAAAAATAAATTTAACAAAAAGAATAAAATCTGTCCATTTGTTATTTCTTGCACACTTGCATTAGAATAGCAACTCTCTTCCATAGTACTAGACACATGCACACACACACACACACACACACACACACACAAAACCTGTTTCTGGGACCTAAATATCTTAAAACTATGAGCCTCTTTTCAAGTAAAACTCTTCTGAGAGTCCCATTCTGTTATCACCGATGGCACATAAAAGATGCAAGGCACAATTCAATGGTAGAATACTTGTGTAGCATGATCAAGCCCCTGATTTTTGATCCCCAGTATAAGGGGAGGAAAAGGGAGAAAAAGGGCCCCAAAAGGAATCCTAAAAACATACTACATAAAAGTAACAGATGGCTTTCTTACTGCGATTTAACACTGTGATCATGTAAACAGAGTCTAGAAAGTTCTTGAGCAAATGTTACATTTTTATTATGATCATTACAATATTTCCCCCATGCTAGGCAGAGAAGGGCACCCAGGCTAGGTCTGCTCAGTAAACACCAGGCTCTCAAAACACTCCCTTATGTTTAAGCCCAGCACTAAGGAGGAGAGGGAAGTCTAGGCCCTGATCCTATCCCCTAGTACCGAAGGAGCCCAGGGCTGCTGACAACAGGTCTTCCACGTTTTATCTTATGATCTCAACAGTCACAGTTCAACTGCCTACAGAATGAGAGGTGCACAAATACCACACCAAACTGAAATACAGACTACAGTGCCAGATTATTTTTCACTTCCTAGGAAAATCCAAAATCAAGCGATGACAAGATGGCTCAGCAAATAAAGGCCCTTGTTGCCAAACCTGTCTATGTGAGTTTGATCCATGAGACCAAAATAGTGGAGAGAATGAACTCTCACAAATTGTCCTCTGACCTCCATACATGCAACATGGCACCTGGGTACACACACACACACACACACACACACACACACACACAAATAAATGTGAAAATAGGGAAAAAATACCCCCCCCATAAAAGTAAGGTGTAAAACAATAAAGGATGACACCCACCATCACCTTTAATCCCAGCACTTGGGAGGCAGAGGCAGGCGGATCTCTGTGAGTTCGAGGCCAACCTGGGCTACAGAGTGAGCTTCAGGACAGCCAGAGCTACAGAGAAACTCTGTTTTTGTTTTTGTTTTCCGAGACAGGGTTTCTCTGTGTAGCTTTGCGCCTTTCCTGGAACTCACTCTGTAGACCAGGCTGGCCTCGAACTCACAGAGATCCGCCTGCCTCTGCCTCCCGAGTGCTGGGATTAAAGGCATGCGCCACCACCACCTAGGCCGAGAAACTCTATCTTAAGAAAAACAAAAACAAAAACAGCCTGAGCCAAATGTGGTGGCTCATGCCTGCATGTAATCGCAGCACTTGGGGACAAATGTTATGAGTCTCAGACAAGGGTAGACTAAAAGGTAAGGCCCTGACTTTAAAAAAAAAAAAAAAAAAAAGAGGTATTCATTTCTTTATCTATTGCACTCATTGCTGTAATCCTTTTTTCTTAAAAACTCAATGCACTGCTGGCAGTGGTGGCGCACGCCTTTAATCCCAGCACTCGGGAGGCAGAGGCAGGTGGATCTTTGTGAGTTCGAGGTCAGCCTAGTCTACAGAGAGTTCCATGAAAGGCGCAAAGCTACACAGAGAAACCCTGTTTTGAAAAAAACAAAAACAAAACAAAAACCCCAAAATGTTCTTATCATAAATTACATTATATATTTTTCATTGGTTTGTGCAACACTTGAAACTGTGAACAAACGTCTTATTTAGTAAATGCAGAAAGAGGTGATGTCTCATTCAGAAATTGAGGTCAGATTCTAAAGGAGTCGTTAAAGCTCTATTAGACAAACAAAAATCAGTCTAGATTACAAAGGTTTCTAAAGATAAAATGCCACTTTGAAAAGCTACAGGTGCCAGGTGGTGGCGGCAGCACACGTCTTTAATCCCAGCACCAGGGAGGCAGAGCCTGGTGGATCTCTGTGAGTTCCAGGCCAGCCTGGGCTACAGAGTGAGCCAGGACAGGCACCAAAACTACACAGAGAAACCCTGTCTCGAAAAACCAAAAAAAAAAAAAAAAAAAAAAAAAAAGAAAGAAAGAAACGAAAAGCTACAGGTAGACTCCTTTTTTCTTAAAGTTAAAAAACCAATCTAAGGGTCAGAGAGGTGGCTTGGTAGTAAGAACATATAGTACTCTCAAAGAGGACCCAAATTTGGCTCCTAGCACCCATGTGAGGCAGCTCACAACCACCTCTAACTGCACCTTCACAGGATCTGATGCCCTCTTCTGGCTCCTACATACAGGTACTGTACTCACAAGCACAAACCCCTCACATACATACACACTTCATTTTTGAAAAATAAAAATTGGAAAAGCCAATCTAAATTCAAGCCCTACAACGTAACAGATGTATTAAGCAAGTTACTGAACTCTTTATGCTGCAATTACTTCATGTAAAAATGGGAATAATAGCAGCTACTTCATAAGGATTACTGTGAAGATAATATATACAAAACCTAAAGAATAATGCTTTTTTCTCATTTCTTAACATTTTATATTGTATTTGTGCGTTTGTGGGAACACACAGGTGGAGCTGGTCAGAGGACAAACTGCAGGAGTCAGTTTTCTTCCAGTTTTCTTCCAGCACGTGTGTCCTGGGAATAAAACTCAGGCAAGTTTGGTAGAAAGTAACTTTACTAGCTGAACCATCTTACTGGCACTTCATTCAGTTTTTGAAACAGGGTTTCACATAACCCAGGCTGGCCTCAAACCAGCTTACTGAAGATATCGAAGTCCTAATTTTTCCTACCTCTAATTCCAAAATTCTGGGATTACAGGAGCACACCACCAGAACTGGCCTTTTTTTCTTTCTTTCTTTCTTTTTTTTAATGACAGGGTCTCGTTATGTATCCCTGGCTGGCCTCAAACTCACAATCTTCCTACCTTGGCCTCCCAAGTGGTAAACATATAAATATGTACTATTTTGCTCAACTACTTAAAACCTTAAAAGGAGGCTACATTTAACTTGTGAGTAATCTAAACTTGAAACATATTTCAGATACATTACTCAGAGTATTTTACTATGTTTCATTTCTTCTTCAATGACTTTAAAACCAAAGGACACTACTGACAGCCGATCAATGTTTTTTTTCTTTTATTAAAACATCCAGGCTAGGGTGTGGCCTTGGCATTAATCCCATCACTCAGGAGGCAGAGGCAGGCAGATCTCTGTGAGTTCGAGGCTGGCCCAGTCTACAGAACGAGTTCCAGTCAGGCTCCAAAGCTACATAGAGAAATGAAACCTGTCTCGAAAAACCAAAAAATATGTGTGTGTGTGTATTGACTATTTTCTCATTTTATTATTTTTATTGTTACTGTTATTACTACCATAGTACTAAGGATCAAATCCAGGGCCCTTCACAAATTAGGCAAGTACTCTACCACTGAACTTACTATACCCTGAGCCCTTAAGTTTTCTGTTTGTTTGTCTGTTTTTTGGTTTTTCAAGACAAGGCTTCTCTGTGTAGCCTTGGCTGTCCTGGAACTCACTCTGTAGACCAGGCTATCCTCCAACTTAAGACTGGCCTGCCTCCGCCCTTAATTATTTTTAAAGTAATTTTTTTTTTTTTAAAGAAATGATAGCATAATTTACAAAAGGGACTGGGAATATAACTCAGTGGTTGAGAACCTACTCCGCATACATACCCATTATACACACAAACATAAGTAAATAAATAATTTTTTAAAATGTAATTTAAAAAAAAAGAATTTAGCCGGGCGGTGGTGGCGCACGCCTTTAATCCCAGCCTCGGGAGGCAGAGCCAGGCGGATCTCTGTGAGTTCGAGGCCAGCTTGGGCTACCAAGTGAGTCCCAGGAAAGGCGCAAAGCTACACAGAGAAACCCTGTCTCGAAAAACCAAAAAAAAAAAAAAAAAAAAAAAAAAAAAAAAAAAAAAAAGAATTTAATTTCTGATTGGTTATTTAACTCAGTGGATAAAGTGCTTGCCTAGTACCAGGAGTTCTCGGTGTGGAAGAGCACACCTGAAATCCCAGCACTGCTGAGGCGGGGGAAATCACAAATTAAGATCATTCCTGGCTACAATGCAGATATAAGGCTAGTGTGGGATACATGAGACATGGTCTCAATCAATCAATCAATCAATCAATAAATCTTCCGTTTCCAATATTCTCATTTACACGAAATACTAGGAGATTCAAATTTTAAGTGGGTTATTTCTGAGCAAGTGCAGAAAATACAGCTAAAAATGTATGTAATAACATCGAAGAAGTAAAAAAATAAAACTATGAAGCATCTCTTTGATTTTTTTTTTTTTTTTTTTGCATCTCTTTGATTTTTTAAAAAGCTGTTCTATTTACTTCACGGGAGGTGTCAGAAGACAACTTTTGGGAGCTGATTTGGATCCTTCCCTCCACTTGTGGATCCCAAGAATCGAACTCAGGTCATGAGACTTAAGTCCCCGAACCACCTCCACAGCTGCTTTTTCTTTAATTTATTTTAATTTCCTCTTCCTTTTTCAGCCATCTTAAAATCAGGTGTTTTGTGACTTTTTAAATGAAAGTTTACTTTTAATTTGTTATGATCTTGTGTGTATGTTATGTGAGGGGACACACACGTGGAGGTCAGAAGACATCTTGGAGTCGGTCTCTCCTTCCACCTTCCAGGGATCACCAAGGTTGTCAGACTTTCGGGGAGCACAAGGGCTTTTTACCCACTGGGTCATCTCACTAGCCCATGAAATCAGATTTTATATGAACTCAACTAAAGCATCAAAAAGGGTTCCTACTTAGTTTCTAAGTGACAACACTCACATCCTGATAGCCAGTTTTCACAGTCTTCATTCAGAATCCTGTTTGAGCCCTGCTGAAAGAGTTGAGGGCCATTCTTCCTCAAAACTTAAACTGTCTACACTGTTCGGTTTCAATTTTACTAGGTCACCTTGAATTCTCTTCTCTGAAAAGCATTCAAAGGTTTTCATCATCAGTAATGTATGTCTCTTAAAGTAATTTTAAGTTAATGGAATTAATAAAGCTCATGTACTTTGCACCTGCTTTATTGGGCTTGCTATAAAAAAAAAAAAAAAGCCTTCTCTGGCATCAACCATCCAAACTGAACTGAATCAAACTTCTGTGGACCTGCGACACATTCTGAAAACACCTTGAGATGTTTGCTGCAGCCTATACAGCAGGCACATGACCACAAGGGCTTCTCGGCAACCCCCAAACTCCTTACTGCTGCAAAACTTCTCATAGCATTCTATGCACAAGACTGTTAAACAGTGTCGATTTAAAAAACTGTTCAATTGTTTTGTCTATTTACCAACCCAATCATCACCAAGACTCCAAACCCTTCAAATCGCCTTCTGTCACACAGCTACACTATTCCTGTGTTGCTTTGAGTAAGCTCCAAGGAATAAAAACTTGAGTTCCGAGGCTCATCCCTTGACCCAAATTGCTGTTGCCAGAAGATGCGGTAGTAATGCAGTGATTTGCAACTCTGAGGATGTGTTTCACCTAGAAATAGCCAAAGGCTACTAAATCCTTTATAGTTCCAATTATTTCTGCAGTAACAATTTCTACAGCTAAAAGACGAATTATTCTAAATCGGCCTTGGAGTCCCCCCACCTCAAATGCCTGCCATCACAAGGACATCTTTTCCAGATCAACATTTGCAAATGAAGAAAGAAAAACCAAGGTTTAGGCACGCATTATCTCACGCTTGGAAAGAAAAGGCCATTATTATGCTCCTCATAAATCTTGGTAGGATTCGAAGTTAAGTTTCCACCAGTCCGCAGTCCTAATACCTTACTGTTTCCCAAGCCCAATTAACAGCCTGAAAACAACAGTAGTATTTATACCCAGAGAAAGCTCAATGCTCGCCTAAACAAAAAGGCGTCTGATAAGTCAGAGTACCCTTTCCCAGGGCGAGGACAAGGTTAGACAGACGATAAAAGGTTTGTTTATCACAACGAGGAAAAAGGAGAGAAGATTCCCAAGACGATCGGGGCGAGCGAAATCCAAGGGTTCGGAAGCCCTGGCCTGAAAACCACTGGCCCCAAGCCTTCCCGACCCCAGCCCTCTCCCCCGAGGGCCAGCCCTGCGCCTCCACAGGCCCCCGAGCCAACCACAGCGCAGCCCCACAAAGCACCCAGCCGGGGAGCCGAAAGCCAGGGCCAAACAGGAGGAACCCCGCGCTTACGAGGCGAAGCGAATGGGGGATGAAGCCGGAGACGCGGCCTCATCTCAGGCTGGGAGGCCCCTCGAGAAATGAGAGGCAGGAAAGAGAGCCGGGTGCAAGGCGGAGCCGAGCGCAGGAGGCCAGAGAGCCGAGAGGCCGGGAGGGAGGCGGCCCCGGGCTCACTGCGAGCCCGCCGGGGGGGTCCTCGGCGACGCCCGTGTTTACCTGAAAGTCTCTGTCCTCGTTGAAGCGGGAGAAGCGGTCCGCCATTTTGCCGCCTTCACTCCTCCTCAGGACGACGCTCTCCGGTTCGCTCCTTCCCTCCCGCGACACCCGCCCCCTCCCTGCTTCCACGCCTCCTCCCACGCCCACCGGGCGCGCGCAGCCGCGGGGTTGGGGGGGAGGGTGTTGGGAGGGAGGGAGCAAGACTGCGTCCCGACGGGAATTCCGGAGGCGCAGGCGCTTTGTGGGCCCGGAGGCGGGACCTTCGCGGAACCTTCGCTCACCGCCCGGCTTCGCGCACCGCCCGGAGCGACCCTGGCGGGCCGCGCATGCGCACTTCCTCCAGAGCCCCTACAAGCGCTTCCGGAGGGAAAGATCAGCGCGGCAGGGTGTGTGGGCTTTGGGCAGCGTCCTCTCTGCTACCTTACTGGTGTTAAACAGCCTTTCTTCTGCTCTTGTTTACGTTCAAGCCCATGCTGTATTTGCCAAGTAATAGTATACAGGAGCATGAGATAGGACTTTAGAGCCAGAGTGCTTTTCAGTGTTTTTGTTGGTTTTGGACAGGGTTTCCTGTAGCCCAGGCTGGACTCTAGCTCGCTATGTAGCCGAGGCTCCCCTCCATAGTCGAAGGAGAGTCCTTTTCTGTTTTGGTTTTTTGTTTGTTTTTGTTTTGTTTTGTTTTTTCGAGACAGGGTTTCTCTGTGTAGTTTTGGTGCCTGTCCTGGAGCTTGCTGTGTATAGACCAGGCTGGCCTCGAACTCACAGAGATCCGCCTGCCTCTGCCTCCCGAGTGCTGGGATTAAAAGCTTGTGCTACCACCACCCTGCTGAGAGTACTTTTTAAATTGACACATAATAGGATTACTTGAGAGGTAGGGAAAAAAAAAAAATCTCTCTTCTCAAAGGGCTTCCATTCCGGGCAGGAAGTCAGATAACCTGTAAAATGACTTAATAGTCGTAAATATTAGCGAGTGTCAAAGACTAAAACTAGGTACAGCCACGGTTGAAGCTGAGGGGGAAGGCTCAGAAGTTCAAACTCATCCTTGGCTACATAGGGAGTTCAAAGCTAACCTAGAGTAAACAAGACCTTGCCTCAACAAAATCTAAGTGAAACTGCAGGGAGAGAACATCTTTAATGAAAAAGACGACCTATCTTAAAGCTACCTGTAAATCAAGGCATAAAAAGGGATTCACAACCTTGGAGAAGACAATATTAAACACATGTCTGCAAAGAGCTTGACTTTTTTTTTTCTTTCTCATTTTTCCTTTCATATATGTTTGAGGCTCATGGATGAGTTATAGACAGTTATGAACCACCATGTGGGTGCTAGAAACGAACCCAGGTACTCTGCAAGAGGAGCAAGTGCTTTTAATTGCTTAGCCATCTCTCCAGCTCCCATTTTCTTAATGTTTTTATGGGGAAGCTTACTTAACTTTATTAGACTTATTCATCTTATGTGTGACTGTATTGCGTGCATGTACGTATATGTACCTTGTATGTGCTTGGTGTCTAGGGAGGCCAAATGAGGGCATCAGATTCTCTGAAACTGGAGTTACAGGCAGTTGTGAACTACCATATGGGTGCTGGGAATGGAATCTTGGTCTTCTGTAAAAGTAAGCACTCTTTTGTTTGTTTGTTTATTTATTTGTTTGTTTGTTTTTCGAGACGGTTTCTCTGTGTAGTTTTGGTGTCTGTTCTGGATCTCGCTCTGTAGACCAGGCTGGCCTTGAACTCACAGAGATCCACCTGACTCTGCCTCCCGAGTGCTGGGACTAAAGGCGTGCGCCACCACGGCCCGGCGGCATTTTATTTTAAAGATGTATCTAGTTTTATTTTATGTGTGTGGGTTCTTTGCCTGCATGTATGTCTCTGCACCGTGTTCAGGCCTGGTGCCAGAGGAGGACATCAGATATCCTGGAACTGGATCTGCAGACAACTGTGAGCCTCTGTGTGGGGGCTGGGAATTGGACCTGGAATTGTCTGCCAGAGGAAGGAGCCAGTGCTCTTAACTTATGAGCATCCCTTAAGCCCCCCTTTTTTTGAGATAGGGTCTCATATACCCTAGGCTAGCCTCCAACTCATTATGTAGTGAGTTTATATTGAACTTCTGATCTTCTTGCCCAAGATCTGGGAGTGCTCTACCACATCTGTTTTTGGAGTCAAACCCAAGCCTCCATGCATGCTGGCAAGTACCCAGCTGATGGAGCTACATACCAAGCCCCTCAGCCTCCTTTCACTGGCTGTTGTCTGTCATTCACTGATGATCTTTGGATGAATCATTTACTATAAACAACGCATATAAAATGATGAGTCTCAGCCAATGGGATTACTGTGTTGTGGAATATTTAACGATGTAAAGATGTGCTACATTTGTTTATGCTGTGGAATATTATTAACTATGTGAAAGTGTGTTACAATTGTTTCTGCTGCCTTTGTTAGCAATGCAAAGATGTGTTGCATTTGTGTTGCGGAATAATTGTTTATGTAAAGATGTATTGCATTTATTTATGCTTTGTTTGTTTAACTGTGTAAGGATGTGTTGCTCTTTCACCTTGCCTGCCTAAGGTACCTGACTGGTCTAATAAAAAGCTGAACGACCAATGGCTAGACAGGAGAAGGATAGGTGAGATTCGTGGGCAGAGAGAATAAGTAGGAGGAGAAATCTAGGCTGGAGAGAGAAGAAGGAATAGAGAACAAGGGAGAAAGAGAGGGACAGGCAGCCGCCAGCCAGACATGAGAAGCCGGAAGGTAAGACATACAGAAAGAAAGAAAGGTAAAAAGCCCTAAGGCAAAACATAGATAAAGAGAAATAGATTAAAATAAGAGCTGAGATAAGGCCAAGCATTCGTAACTAATAAGAAGTCTCCGTGTCATGATTTGGGAGCTGGTTGGTAGCCCAAAAGAAAAAGCCTGGTACACTACAGCAAGTCAGAGGCCAGGCTGGGCCACATAGTGAGTTTCAGACAAGCCTCAGAAGCATAGTGAGACCTTGTTTCAATCAGCAGGTAAATAAATATTCTGCTGCCTACCATTTCTGCATTTATTAGTAAGAACTCTTTCAGATACCACTGTGGTACTGCGTGCTCCGAGCTGCTGATAGTCAGTCCTCTTTGGGGTGACATCGATACACTGTGAGCTTTTGTTTTTGTGAGACAAGAGTCTCATTATGTAGCCCAGACTGGCCTTGTACTCTCTATTAACCCCCATCTGACCTCAAATTCCTCAGCTTCCTCAACGCTAGGATCACAGGCATGTATCACCAGGCCCACTTTCATGATCTCTTTAAAAATAATTTATTCATTTTTATTTTGTTTGCATCGGTGTTTGCTTGCACGAATGTCTGTGTGAGGGTCTCAGATCTTGGAGTTGCAGACAGTTATGAGCTGCCGTGTGGGTGCTGGGAATTGAACCGGGGTCCTCTGGAAGAGCAGCCAGTGCTCTTAACCACTGAGCCATCTCTCCAGCCCTCATTATTGTTTTTTTCTTTGGTTGGTTTTTTGTTTTTTGTTTTCTTTGAAACAGGGTCTCACTGTGTAGCCTTGACTCTCCTGGAACTCACTACATAGACCAAGCTGACATCGAACTCACAGAGATCTCCTACTTCTGCCTCCCAAACCCTGGGATTAAAGCCGGGGTTTAAACACCATCATTATTCATTGTAATACTCAGACTGCTCCATACTTGCCCGGGACAACACCTGTTAAACATTTTCAAATTGCATTCCTAGTTATTATTATAACTGAAAGCCGTTTGGTTCTTGTTTTTGTTTTTGTTCTGAGATGGGGTCTGTGGCTGACCTCCAACTTGGAACTTGGAGTATGGAGCTAAGGGTGAACTTGAACTCCTGATCCTCCTGCCTCCACCCTACAAAGCAACTGTTTTTTTAAGATAGTCTATATGCCAGACACCATGCTATGTTTTTAAAGGAAATGAAACTACTAATTTTTTTTATTTGTTTTATTTTATTTGCCTGCATGTATGTGTGTGTACCACATGCCTGCAGTGTTGAAAGAGGCCAGAAGAGGGCCTCTGATCCCCTGGAACAGAAGGTACAGGCAGCTGTGAGCTAATATGGGGGTGCTGCGAACCAAACACTGGTCCTCTGTAAAAGCAGCAAATGCTCTTAACCACTGAGCCATCGCTCCAGCCCCCATGCTAAGATTTTTACTTGAATTATCCCACTCAATAGTTATGGCTACCCAGAGGTAGGGACAGCAATTGTTTTCACACAGTTTCCAAGTAAGGAAACAAATTTATAGGACTCAAATTTGCTAGTAAAAAAGAAATAGAGCCTATAGGCTAGGTGTGGCAGCACACAACTTTAATCCCAGCAGTCAGTAAGCAAAGGTAGACAGATCTCTGTGAATTCAAAGCCAGCCTGGTCTACATAGCAAGTTTCAGGCCAACCACAGCTACGTAAGTGAAACTTTGTCTTAAAACAACCACATAGGTGTGCTGGGGAGATGGTTAAGAGCACTGGCTGCTTTTCCAGAGGACCCTGGTACAATTCCTAGCATCTACATGGCAGCCCACAACTGTCTGTAATTCCAGTTCTGGAGGATCACACAGACGTACATGCAGGCAAATGTACATGACAGACATACACTCAGGCAAATGCACACCAATGTACATGAAATAAAAATAAAATTAGAAGGAGAAGAAGAAGAAGAAGAAAGTAGAACCTGGGGCTGGAGAGATGGCTTAGTGGTTAAGAGTACTAGCTGCTCTTCTGGAGGACCTGGGTTCAATTTCTAGGCCCCACAGGGCAGCTCACAACTGCCTATAACTCCAGCTTAGGGCATCCAACACCCTCATACAGACATACATGCAGGCCAAACACCGATGCACATTTTAAAAAGCTTTTTATCAACAGGACAAAAAGGGTAACTTTCTTACTGTTTTGCAGAGAGTGGAGTAGAAATATCTCACGTATCTGTGGACTCAAACTTTTGTTCTTTTATCTCAGAGAGCAGAGGCAGAGATGGTGAATCCAAGTTCTGTCCGCCAGGGCCCTGTGTATCCAATTGTGTCCCTGGGGATCTGTTCTAGTTAGGTTTCTATTGCTGTAATAAACACCACCTCCAAACGCAACTTGGGGAGGAAAGGGTTCGTTTCAGTTTACAGCATGCTTCATGAAAAGGAAGTCAGGGCAAGAACTCAAGGCAGGAACTTGGAGTCAGGAGCTGACGTGGAGGCCTTGGAGGAATGCTGCTTACTGGCTTGCTCCCTGTGGCTTGCTTAGCTTGTTTTCTTATAAAACACAGGACCACCTGCCCACAGGCGAACCACTCAGAGTGAGCTGGGCCCTCCCACATCAATCATCAGTTAAGAAAATGACCCACAGGATTGTCTATGGACTAACATGATGGAGGCATTTTCTCAGTTGAGGGCTCTTCTTGCCAGATGACCCTAGCTTGTATCAAGTTGAAAAATAACAAAGCTGGGTGGTGGTGGCGCATGCCTTTAATCCCAGCACTCAGGAGGCAGAGGCAGGCAGATCTCTGTGAGTTCGAGGCCAGCCTGGGCTACAGAGTGAGATCCAGGACAGGCACCAAAACTACACAGAGAAACCCTGTCTTGAAAAACAAACAACAACAAAAAACCCTTGACTGTGCAGAATGAAACACATTACACTGCCCCATCTGGATGATGGGCTAGAACACTGATTTAACCCCATGCATTCATGGTACGGGCCTAAATTCAGGACTGATAGTCCAGCTCTCCCCAACTGCTCTTAAGGTGGACAAAATTATCGTCCCCAAGGACCCCCAGACACACAGCACACATGATTGTGTCCTCTCTATTTACTTGTAGAGGGGGAAATAAAGAGGCCTACCTTAACATTAGTGCAGCCATTACAGGCTGCAGACTAACAATACTGGGACTAGGCCTCACCATTACAATAACCAGGAAAAGCCACCAACTGTACCCTGCAGGGAGCCAATTAGAATTGAGACAAACAAGTACTAGATGCTCTAAAACATAAAGGATAGCTTACATAATCTGTATATGGGTTGCCAATTTCCTTGCAGCAACGCCAGTACCAATCCGTTTGACAAGACTTCTGTTACCTCACTCCTGTCCAAGCAGGAGCTCAACCTCCATCTGAATCTGGAATTCCCCTATCCCCCATCCTTTATGCCTTAAAAACCCTGCCATGCCAGGCGGGATGGTGATGGCACATGCCTTTAATCCCAGCACTTGGGAGGCAGAGGCAGGAGGATCTTTGTGAGTTCCAGGCCAGCCTGGAACAGGCTCCAAAGCTACACAGAGAAACCCTTTCTCGAAAAAACCAACCAACCAACCAAGCAAACAAACAAAACCCTGCCATAACTGAGCTCAAGGCTTTCTCTGATCCAACTTCTGTGTTGGAATGGGTGGGAGGCCCAAGCTAGAGCTTGCAATAAAGGCTCATTGCCTTTGCATATGAACTCAGACTCCTAGTGATCTCTGGGGGGCTTATGACTCGGGCATAACACTGGCATGCTTTCAGTTTAAACTGAAAGGGCAAGAGGTACGTATAACAAAGTAGGTCTGGTCAAGGTGTGGTCCTGCCTATCACTAAGCAATCACTGTCTAAGACACTCTCCTACTGGGTGGTCTATGGTGGCATTAAAAAAAAAAAAAAAAACTAGGAAAAATTATGGGGACTTGGAAAGGCATAGTAGTCTCTCACTCCAGGGCCTAACTGAAGCCTCATACTGGCTGTGAATGAATAATTCCAGTTTATTAATGTTTGCTTAATGCCAGCCAGGCCTAGTGGCACACACCTTCAATTCCAGCACTTGGAAGGTAGAGGCAGGTGGATCTCTGTGAATTCAAGGCCAGCCTGGTCTACATAGAGAGTTCTTGGAAAGCCAGGGTTACATAGAGAGACCCCGTCTCAAAACCAAAACTAAAAACGTTTGCTTAATGTCTTTCTCCTTTCTCAGCTGTAAACGTTCAGTTTTCTAAGAATCTCACCAAAGCCCATTTGCAGAACAAGCCGCGTCCTAAAAATCCTTCTACAGCTCTGGTGGCTCCAGGTTCTACTGTACCAGAGTATAACCTCACCCAAGGCGCCTCCAGCACTACCCTTAAATATCTCACTTACTAAAGGAAAGATGCTTGGGGCCTGACGTATGGCTGGCTCAGTGGTCAGTAGCTCAATGACTGCTCTGGCAGAGCATCCATATGGGTTGTCGCCCTCTGCTGGCCTGCATGGACAACTGCACTAAAGGGCACACACCACACAGCCCTACATTCACGAAATGAAAAATAAGTCTATAGTTTATTTTTTAATTTTTATTTCATTTTTTATTGACAGATGTGATGGCACATGGCTTTAATCTCAGAAATCGGGAGTCAGAGGCAAGTGGATCTCTGGTGAATTTGATGTCAATTTGATCTACGTAGTTCCAGGCCTCCCAGGGCTGCATAGTGAGACCCTGTCTCACTAGAGATGGCCCAGTGGTTAGATGGCTGGGAGATGGCTTTTCAAGAGGACTTGAGTTTCGATCCCAACACTAACTTCTGGTGACTCACAGTGAAACCCTGTCTCAGAACATTTTTTTGTAGATTAATTTTATTTATTTTTGCTTGCTTAATCTTTTTTTTTTTCTTCCTCGAGACAGGGTTTCTCTTTGTAACAGTCTTGGCTGTCCTGGAACTCGATTTGTAGACCAGGCTGACCTTGAGCTCACAGAGATCTGCCTGCCTCTGCCTCCTGAGTGCTAGGATTACAGGTGTGTGCAACCACATCTAGCCTCTTTTTATTTTATTTTGTTTTGGTTTCTCTGTGTAGCCCTGGCTTTCCTGCTCTGTAGACCATGCAGGCCTCAAACTCAGAGATCTGCCTACCACTTCCTCTAGAGTGCTGGGATTAAAGGCATATGCCACCATCGCCCGGCCTTAGCCTCTTTTTAGTTAAACAAAGAAATAAAGATTAATTTAAAAATTAATAAATTGGGCTGGAGAGATGGCTCAGTGGTTAAGACCACTGGCTGCTTGTCCTGAGGTCAACTCCCAGCCACCACATGGTGGTTCACAACCATCTGTAGTGAGATCTGGTGCCCTCTTCTGGCCTGAGGGATACATGCAGGCAAAACACTGTATATGTAATAAACAAATCTCTTAAAACTTTTTAATTAATTAAATTAATTTTTAAAGATTTTTTTGAGACTATCACAGTCTGTCTTGAACTCACCATGTAGACTAGGCTAGCCTCAAACTCATGTCCCTGTGGTAGTCTGAAGACAATACCCTGTTTGTCTTGGAACTAGGTATGTAGGCTAGGCTGGTTGTGAACTCACTGAAGGCTGTCCTCGGGGAGTGAGGGTGGGGTTGTGCAGTTATGGTGCCCCGGTAGTCTGCAGTTCTCTCGTTCTACTCTGTGGCACCTAGGATCGAACGCGAGTCCTCAGGGGACTCCGGGGATCGAACTGGCTTCCTCTGACTTTCACAGCAAGCCCTTACCCGCTGTGCCATCTGCCCATGTAGTCCATGGAGAGTCTGGAACTCAGTTCCGGAATCACTAGGCATGCAACGTCATAACTGGCTCCTGTGTAAACTTTAAGGAGACTTTATTAGCCCCGTCTAACAGCCAGACATGGTGGCTCATGCCTGTAATCCCAGCAACTCAAGGTTGGGGCAGGCCAGCCTCCCTGGGTCTCAGGCTACCCTGTGGATGTAGTCATTGAGATCCTGCCTCCTTTTTGAATTTTTACTTTATTTTGTTATTGTAATGTTTCTGAGCGAAGAATGGCCAGCACACTGTCCTGAGAGGGCATTTTGGAAACTGGTCCAGCACCGGATGGAGGAAAGCGGCGAAGAGACACCTTATTGGATGGGAAACTAGGATTTGATAGGGTGCCTGGTCCAGGGAGAAGGTTGGAGGGGAGGTCTCCACGTGTTCTGCTTCGGGTTTGGGGAACCAAAAGGATTCTCCTTGGGGTAGTCAAAGTCTGACCTGACCTCGAAGCGTGCTTGCGGAACCCGGGGTCCAAGGAGACTGGCATGCATATGCTGCCTCCTATTGGCCAGGCTGAAGCAATGCAGTCACCCTCGCCTCTACTTTCCTGCCTAGGTAGAAGTCTGAAATAGGGATTTCGTTCAAATTTACACAGAGAAACCCTGTATCAAAAAAAACAAAAACAAGACAAAAAAACTCAACCCCCGCAAAAAAAACTGAAATAGGGATTCTGTTCTAACTTCTCTCATTGAACAAGTGCCCTACAACCAATTCACCAGCCTCTTTACTCTGTTTTTGTTTTGTTTTCTTCTTCTTTCGTTTTGTTTTTTTCCCCGAGGTGGATGTCAAAGTACAGGCCTTTAATCCCAGCACAGAGTTTGATTGGCCTACATAGTGAGTTCCGGTAAGCACAGTGAGATGCTGCCTCAAAAACTAACTAACTGGATTAAGTAATAAGTAAATAAATAAGGTTTTGTAGAGGGCACAGGTCCTTGTGCTCACAGACAGGCATGAGAGAAACCAGCAGTGTTAAGCACGCAGGCTTGTCTCTTCAACAGAAGGAATGTGTATACCTATTTTCCATCCAGAAGGCTGGGAGTGGATGTTGTGTAATAGCCTGGTGATCTTTTGCTAAACTGTAAGAATGGGACACACCAGAATCCAGACCATTACATTTATCCCAAATTCTTCCTCCTTAGACCTTTATCTTGAATATCACTTCTCAGTCAATAAAGCCCATCCTTTGGGGAGATGTCACCTGTACTTTGCAAAACAGTTTCCATATAATCACATCTTAAGCTTTATTGTGCATATGGGATTGAGATACTTGTTACCAGGAAACTTTTCCCCCAGAATTATACTGTACTTGAAAATGTTTAAAATAAATGGCCTGGTGTCAGACTCCAGAAGTTTGGACCAGCCCACCTAAGTCCTGCTGATCCAGGTTCCCTTCTTGCCTCTCTACTGGCTCCAGCATTTGCAGGGATCTCCACAAGCTTTCCAGAACCTGTGGAGATGGCTCAGCACTTAAGTGTGCTTGCTGCTCTTCCAGAGGACAAGAGTTTGATTCCAAGCATCCATTCTGGTGGCTCACAACCAACAGTAACTCCAGCTTCAGGGGGTCAGAAGCCCTTTTCTGGCTTCCATGCCTGCACACATATGGTATACATTCACACAGACACCTAAACATATATAAATATAACTCTTTAGGGTCAGAGCTCAGTTGCTAGAGTACTCACCTACCCGCATTAGGTCTTGGGTTCCACCCCCCAAACCACATAAACTAAATGGAAGTTCAAGCCCGTAATCCAGCACTTGGGAGGTGGGGCAGGCAGAGTTAGAGGCCAGCTTGGGATGACCTTGAACTTCTGATCCTGGCAAAGAAGTCTTAACCACCACAAAAGCTTCAACTACTAGTGAACCTCAATTTTTCCCCATACACATCCCTACAAGGCCCCCTTCCACCATGCCACCAAAATTCCTGATATGCCAGGATTTTGAGCTATTGATAAGGGCATTCCTGCCTTTTCTGAGCTGGTCATCTACTGTGGAAAACAATAAATCAGTCTCTACGAAATGTAAGAGAAGTCCCAAGATGTGGCCACTGGACGTGGGACAATCCGTTCTGTTCCGGAGCAGGAAGTTCCACAGGGAGGGAAGGAGTAGTATCAGAGGCCGCCCTTGGCTTCGATTTGGGTTAACAAGGGAAGGAGGATCATGCCAAGTGGAGGGGATGAGAGAACTTCTGTTTCCTTTAGCTAATGGTAGACCAAGTCATTTATTTATTTGTTTTTTTTTTTTTTTTTTTTTTTTAGATTTATTTATTTATTATGTATACAGGAGAGGGTACCAGATCTCATTACAGATGGTAGTGAGCCACCATGTGGGTGCTGGGAATTGAACTCAGGACCTCTGGAAGAGCAGCCAGCGCTCTTAACCTCTGAGCCATCTCTCCAGCCCCCCATTTATTTATTTGTTTGTTTGTTTGTTTGTTTGTTTTTCAAAACAGGGTTTCTCTGTGTATCCCTAGCTGTCCTGGAACTCACTCTGTAGACCAGACTAGCCTGGAACTCAGAGATCCATCTGCCTCTGCCTCTGTAGTGCTGGGATTAAAGGCGTGCACCACCATCCAGTTCTGATGATCAGAGTTTAATCCCCGGGACCCACATAGTAGAAGCAGAGAACTGAGTCCCACAAGTTGTCCTCTGACCGCCACTGGTGTACTGTGGCAAGCACCCACCAACACACACACAAACACACACACACACACACACACACACACACACACACAGATAAAAGTGTAGTGAAAATTTATAAATAAAAAACTATGTTCCAGGACAGCCAGGACTGTTCTACAGAGAAACCCTGTCTCAATTAACCAAAAAAGAAAGAAAGGAAGAAAGAAAAAGAGGTGGTTTGAAAGTCAAACCAGAAGTAAGAAGGTCTAGATTCATGAACAACAGGATCCACCCTACCTCAGGTAAGAGAAAATGGTCTTGAATATATATATACATGTGTGTGTGTGTGTGTGTGTATACAGATACATATAGATGTATCTATATAAATATATAAATGAAATATATATACTTTCAGATGTACCTATATGATACATCTACATATACATAGATGTATATGCATATATATATATATATATATATATATATATATATATATATATATATACTTCATGTGTGTAGATAGGCACATATGTGGAGGTCAGAGGACAACCTGTAGGAGGGAGTTTTCATAGCAGTTTTGAGAATTCCTTCCAACAACCTGGTGCCGGAGATTGAACTCGGGTCATTAGGTTTAGCAGAAGGCTCTTTTACTCATGGGTCTCTCGAATAAATTTTTAGAATTTTTAGACATTTTATTTGTCTCCATGCTGCATGTATGTATTATGCATGAGTTTACGTGCAGGCACCCACACGCCACAGCTCCAGTGTAGAGGTCAGGTTTAGGAGTTCATTCTCTCCATCTACCGAGAGCCATCTTGCTGGACCAGTTGTGACTATGTTAACGAAACAGTGGGTCTCTGGGTGGTTCAATGCTGCTTGCTCAGTTTATTCTGGCTCTTCTAGTTGTGTGACTTTAGGCATGTGACCTAAATATGTCCCTCATTTTTCTGGGATGTAAAAGTAACAGATAGTACCTGGCTGTAGAGAGTTCCGTAAGTTTCAGCTTCGATTGTTAATTGTTTTTAACTTACAGCCCAGAACTCCAAAGGGCTATGAGGGAAGGTGCATGTCATACATCACGCATTCATTTACGTCAACTGTGAGTAATTAAAAAATAATCAACTAGTGAACGAATTTCATGGGCTGCTCATTTTGTATACATTTTTCGTTTCTTTTTGAGAAGGTCTCATTCCCAATGTAGCCTCCTGCCTCCGCCTCCCAAATACAGGGATCACAGGGATGCACCTCCACCACCACCCCCTGTTCCTCAATGCACTGTTACTAAAAGATGCCGAGTGCGTGGTCTTCCAAAGAGTGCAGAATGGGAAGAACCCCATACAGCCTTGACTGAACCTCAGCTCACCCTGCATGGCCACTCCTGCGGCTGCCCTCCAGGCCCATGGTCCAGCAGAGGGCGCTGTAACCTCAAAATGCAGGTTCTCCACCCCCACCCACCCCCTTTTTTTGGACGAGGCATGTGGAGAGAGGGCGAGAGGGAGGGTATGCACTGGGGCGTTTTGGCTGCACTCCCATCAGACCCTTTGTCCCGACTAACGCCTTCCTCCAAGCACTCGGCAAACCTCACGGCAGCCACGCAGCTCGCTGCTGTGTGAACATCACCCCGCTCGCTCTGCGGAGAGATTGCTGAGGTTCCTAGCCCCTCCGGATCCCTTTCTTTCTTTTTCTTTTTTTCTTTTTTAAACCCTAGAAGCTTCATTCCAGGAGTGAATCATCGGCTTCATGCGGCTCTTTTACTGTTCCAAATTCCACAGCAGCAACCTCTGTCTTAGCCGTCTGGCCACCCGCAGCCATCTTTATCCAAGTCCAGCTCCTCCAGACAAAATCCACTCACTGTCCAGCCATTGTCGCTTCATCCCGCTGGAAGATAAGCGGCCACTCCTTCCAGGCATTCGTCAGTTGTTTGGGACAAAGATTACCAACTCGCACAGATGAAGAGCGTTAACCGGCACTGAACGCATGCTATGTGCCAAGCGCTACACATCATCCCCTCAATAAACTCTGAGAAGTTTCAGGCCCATTTAATAGGTGAGACAGTTAAGGCACAGAGTAGTTAAGGGACCTGCCTAAGGTCACACAGTGTTGAGCTAATATTCAAACGCAAGCATTTTCTTTTTAATTTAAAATAATTTTTGGAGGGGGCAGGAGGCTGGAGAGATGGCTCAGCAGTTAAGAGCACCCGTTGCCCTTGCAGAGGACCCAGGTTCGGTTCCTAGCACACTCATGGCAGCTCACAACTGTCTGTAACTTACACCTTCTAGCTTCCTTGGTACACATATGGTACACAAACATGAGTGTAGGGAAAACACTCACATATGTTTAAAAAAAAACTTTAAATTTTTTTTAATTAATGAATTTATTGTGCTGCATTATGTGCACACATGTGCAGCTCATGGTGTTCCTGTGGAGTTCAGAGCAATATTCTGTGGGACCAGTTCAATTCTTCCACCGGGTGCATTGTGGATTAAACTCAGGCAAAGATTATACCAATGAGCTACAGCCCTAGCCTTTCGATAACATTTTTGAAAAAATATTTATTTATGTATTTTATGTATATGAATGCTCTGTCTACACACCAAAAGAAGGCATTGGATCCCATTACAGATGATTGTGAGCCGCCATGTGGGTGCTGAGAATTGAACTCAGGACCTCTGGAAGAGCAGCCAGTGTTCTTAACCGCTGAGCCATCTCTCCAGCCCTTCCAACAACTTTTTTTTTTTTTTTTTTTTTGGTTTTTTTCAAGACAGAGTTTCTCTGTGTAGCTTTGCGCCTTTCCTGGAACTCGCTTGGTAGCCCGGGCTGGCCTCGAACTCACAGAGATCCGCCTGGCTCTGCCTCCCGAGTGCTGGGATTAAAGGCGTGCGCCACCACCGCCCGGCTCAACAACTTTTTAAATGGACTATTACCTGGACTTTTTGATGGAGCCAAACAGGTTCCACACATTGTTCAATATCTTTTTTTAGTTCTTAATTTTTTTTTAAAGATTTATTTATTTTATTATGTATACAGCATGTATGACTGCAGGCCAGAAGAGGGCACCAGATCTCGTTACAGATGGTTGTGAGCCACCATGTGGTTGCTGGGAATTGAACTCAGGACCTCTGGAAGAGCAGCAGTCAGTGCTCTTAACCTCTGAGCCTTCTCTCCAGCCCTTAGTTCTTAATTTTACTGTTATTGTGTGTGTGTGTGTGTGTGTGTGTGTGTGTGTGTGTGTGAGAGAGAGAGAGAGAGAGAGAGAGAGAGAGATGCATGTGCATAGGTGTGTACATGTCACAGCATGTGGGTGGAGGTTATAGGACAACTTGTACAGTCAGTTCTCTCCTTCCACCTTATATGTGGGTTCCAGGGATTGAACTCGGGTCCTTAGGTTTGCCTGCCAACTGCCTTTACCTGCTGTGCCATCTTATAAGGCCCACGGGTTCGTATCTTTTGTTGCTGTTGTTGTTTTGAGACAGGATCTCACCATGTAGTCCTGGCTGGCCTAGAACTGTCTATGAAAAACAGGCTGGCCTTGAACTCAGAGATCTGCCTGTCGCTGCCTCCTCAGGACTGGGATCAAGGCAGGTGCCAGGAAACCCAATGGCTGCCCAATGTCTTCACCACTTGTGGTATACGCGTCATGAGCACACAACTGACCCAAACTGAGGAGCACTTTAAGTGCAAACTAAATTCCAAAGACAGTTTGAAAGAAAAAAAAAAAAAAGGCAAACAGCACTAATTATTTTATATTGATTACATATGGAAATCATTTAGGTCGTTGAATTAAATGTTATTGGGGTTAATTTCACTTGTCTTAATTTTTTTTCCTGTTAAAATATGTGGCTACTAGAATATTTTAAATGTCATGGGTGACTCAGATTCTTTCTCTATGAGTCAGAGTTACTCTGGGAGCTGTGTGCTCAGTGTAGACAGATGGGATGATTCAAATATGGGCATCCCCTGGTATCCAGAAGAGCTGCTTCCAGTAACCATGTGGGTACCAAAATATTCAGGTGATGAAATCCTTTATACAAAATGACGTGGTATTTGGGTACAGCCTGTATATATCTTCTTGGAGACTAACAATCCCTCCTGTCTTGTAAGTGCTTTGTGGAAAAATTGTTACTGTTTATGGAATAATAAGAAGGGAAAAAAAGATGTTTGATGCAGACACACACCTTTTTTTTTTTTTTTTTTTTTTCCTTCATACTGTTTTAGACCTGTGATTGGTTGAAGGCTTTGGTGTGGAATCTGTGGGTAAGAAGATCTGGGGCAACTGTAACGTTGAGAGCAGGGAATGTGGTCTGTGTCCTGAGAAGAGAAAACTCCTGGGGGAGGGATGCTGCTGTGGCAGGTTCCAGGGAGTTCTGCAAGTCCAAATATGGTTCTGGGGAGAAGAGATGCAGGGAGGCAGCGGTAAAGGGGGCAGGAAAGCCTGGGCACTGGCGAGGCTAACACAGACTTGTGACTGAGGCAGGGGCTGCGGGTCTTGGCAGCATAGAATTCCAGACTTCCCGGGTCAGGGAGGGTTAGGCTGGGGCAAGGCTAGGTCAGGCAGATACAGAAGGGTCAGTGACTCACAGCTTGGGCCTCCTAATGCTGCTCAGGTTTCTTTTCCCGGGTCCTCCTTCCAGCCTGAGGAGAATGCACTTGCTGAGGGGCCCTGTGAGTGAGCTCTTCCAGGAGGGACTAAAGGAGGAGGCTCTCCAGAGACAATTTCCTGCAGCCTTACAGGGCTTCCTTCCCAAAGCTCCCAACACTTGACCCCCATTAAATTCCTTCCTTCAAGGAGAGTTAGGTGGCCATGGAGGCTTCACAAGCCCAGAGGCCCCCAAGTCCTCAGCAAGCTGAAGGATCCCAGATGTCTAGTCCACCTGGGGCCTTCTGAGGCACTGACATTGGGAGCTTCTGGGAAGGAGTGGAGGTCTCACTTCACCCAAGGACTATGGCTTCCGCCCCAGCAGGCCTTGCTTCCTTCCCACGGTTTTCCTCTTTGCCCACCCTCATCTCTGCCCTCCCTCACCTCCGCCCTCCCTCACCTCTGCTTAGGAGCTCAAATTCCTACTTCACTGATGTAGCTCTTTCCCAGAGCTTGGGAATTCTTTTTTTTTTTTTTTCCTTTGTAGACAGGGTTTCTCTGTGTAGTCTTGGCTGTCCTGGAACTCACTCTGTAGACCAGGCTGGCCTCGAAATCACAGAGATCCACCTGCTTCTGCCTCCTGAGTGCTGGGATTAAAGACTTGTGCCCTGCCATCACTGCCCAGCTGAGCTTGGGAATTTCTGAGGAGAAAGGGCGTCTTTAAACCCCACAGGAAGGAATCCTGGGGCTTCCTCCACCACTTCTCTGAGAATAGAGCTGCAGTTTCCTCCTGCTTCTGGTCTGTGAGAGCGGGTCCCAAGGCTGTGAGGTTTTACTGTTATTATTTTGATTTTTTTAAAAACTTTCATTCATTTATTACTTTTATTTTTTGTTGTGTATGTACGTATGTGTGTGGGTACAACGGCACTCATACGGAGGTCGGAGGACACCTTGTGGGAGCTGGTTCTCTCCTTCCTACCATGCAGGCTCAAGGGATCTGACTCTGGTCATCATATGTGACAGCCAGTGTCTTTACCCTCTGGGCCATCTCTCAAGCTTAAGGCTGAGTTTTGAGAGCCCATCAGAGATCGACAAAAGGAGCAGATCTCAGCCGAGCACGTTGCTGCACTCTGAAATTCCACCACTTTGTAGGTGGGGTTAAGTGTCCACATAGGAAACAAGACCCTGCCTCAAAATAAACAAAAAGAGCCTAGCATGGTGGTTCACACCCAGGATCTCCGGAATTAGGAAGCAGAGGCAGGAAGATCATCATTGAGTTCCAAACCAGCAGCAGGGAGAGTATGAGATCCAGTGTCAAAAATAAGCCACATTCCCCAAAGCAGCCAGACCTTTCTTTTTTTTCTGTTTCCTAGACCTACACAATGCCCACCCAAACAGGCCAGGCAATCCCCATGGGGTTCCTGCTGTACCTCAAATTCAGCTCTACCCTGATATAGAAATGTATTATATAGAAATGATAAGATAAAAAGTAGATACTGCATCTACTCTTAAAAAAAAGATAGGATAAAAGGGTAGATTATTGAATCTACTCTGAAAAAAAAGGATATAGATATGATAAAAAGGTGGATTATTGAATCTACTTTTAAAAAGCAACTACTAGTTTTAAATTGGATTGGAATTTTGTATGCTGTATACAAATTTTGTATATTGATACAAATGTGAGATAAATTTTGTTAGAACATTCTGTACATACATTTCTAATCTTGTTCAAGGTATTGTACCTATACAGCTCATTTAACAATGTTATGCAATTTTCTAGTCCTTAAAAGTTATTACCAACTAATTAGGATAATAAAGAAATGAAGGTTAGTAGTTAGTCACCTATTACAATCGAACTTGTAGTCATATTAGGTATGTTTTCAAGGTCAAACAGATATATTTTAGATAAACATGTCATCTTCAAACACTTCAGAGATCTACAGAATATGGCATTTAAGATGTTTTAATAACATAGATTCTTCTTCTTCTTCTCCTTCTTCTTCTTCTCCTTCTTCTTCTTTCTTCTTCTTTTTTTATGACTATGAGACATGTCTGCTCCTGGCAGCACCAATCCACTTCAGAGAAGATGATGGGCATCATCCATATGGAGTTTACTTTCTTTGTGGCAAAAGTTAGCCACTGGGCAAGAAAATGGCCTTGCCTTGACTGCTGACAGTATGCTGTCCAAAATGGACAAGCAGGACACAAAAGAAAGGAATGCCAAACCTTGCCAAGACAAGGTAGGAAGGCCCTTCAGAAAATCCTGCTTCGCCGGGCGGTGGTGGCGCACGCCTTTAATCCCAGCACTCGGGAGGCAGAGCCAGGCGGATCTCTGTGAGTTCGAGGCCAGCCTGGGCTACCAAGTGAGTTCCAGGAGAGGAGCAAAGCTACACAGAGAAACCCTGTCTCGAAAAACCAAAAAAAAAAAAAGAAAAAAGAAAAGAAAATCCTGCTTCACAGAAAAGTCTGCCAGATATGCTAGGCCTGTAGGCCGAAGATGGATGCCCCCAACATTGCAGAGGAACCTTGGGTGACTATCCAGGCAGCCAGCTGTTTCTGTCATTTCTCACATTTTTCAGAAGTTGCTTGTTTGCACTTCCTGCTTACTTAGGTAATATTATTTCTTTCTCGGGTCTCTGATAGAGTTGAAGGCTAGATAGTTATAGTTTTCCTTGTTAACAAACTCAGAACAGAAACTCCCTAAAGAGGTGTAAAGTGTATAAGTTTGAAAGACATCAAAAGATAGTTTTCGGTTGGTAATACAAGTTAGGATAGAAAGTGAATTAGGGGAGTTGGGGATTTAGCTCAGTGGTAGAGCACAAGGCCCTGGGTTTGGTCCTCAGCTCTGAAAAAAAGAAAAAAAAAAAAAAAAAAAAGAAGTGAATTAGGTACTACACTTTGGATTCACCAAAATAGGATAAATAATGGAGTATTTTCTCTGAATTTGTCAAATGCTAATGGACTGGACATTGTTAATGTAATTCTTGACTGCATATATTATATATACTTATTGTACTTATTGTATATTGTTTTTCTTATATTAGTTATAACCTTCTTTTACTATTTTAGACAAAAAAAAAGGGAAATGTGGTGATATATTGTGTACCCTAATAAAATTTATCTGAAGATCAGAGAGCAGAACAAGCCACTAGATTAAACACAGAGGCCAGGCAGTGGTGGCACACACCTTTAATCCTAGCACTCGGTGGTAGAGATTTGTCTGGATCTCTGAGTTCAAAGCCACCCTGGACAACATGAGATTGACTCAGTCTAGGAGAGAAAACAGAGCCAGGCACACACCTTTAATCCCAGGACTGGGAAGCACACACCTATAATCCCACGAAGCAATGGCTGGGCAAAGAAAAGTATATAAGGCGTGAAGAGACAGGAACTAAAGGCTTTTCAGCTGAAGTGTCCCTTTGAGATAGCGGCTCTTTCAGCTGGTGAGGTAAGAGGTGGTGGCTGTGGCTTGTTCTGCTTCTTTGATCTTTCAGCTGTCACTCCAATATCAGGCTCCAGGTTTTTTATGATAAGACCTTTAGAAATTCGTGTTACACTACTCCTATTCTTGTTATAAATTCTAAAAACCCTTTGGAAGATGCTCACAGGCCGCCTCAACCAGGAACCTGACTTCTCCCATGATGCTGTACTGGAGGTGGAGGTGACCTCGGGGAGGTTTAGCGCCCTCCTCCCTCTGCCTTGACACACCTGTTTATCACCCAACAGGAGCACCGAGTGTTGCTACCTTGCTCCATTCCTCACAGAGATCAAGATGGTATCTCCTTTCCCAGCAGGACATTTGATTTCTGTCCCAGGAAAAAAATAAAAGCCTTGTGGCTATTAGGCGCCCTCCTCCAGGCCTGCAAAGTTTCCACCGTACCGAAGGCTCCCCCTAGTGGAGACAAGAAAAACCTAGCAGAGTCTTGGAGGGAAGGAGGGGGAGACCCTGGAAATAATATGGCTCCAAGGCTTCGAGACCCCTCTTGAGAGACAGTCCCTCTTCCTCGCCCTCATCCCTCTAGATTGAGGGTGAGCCTAAAAAGGACCCGGGATCCTATGGTCTCCTTTTCATTCTCCAAGCCTGGCTTACCCTACTACTACTCCCCGTCTGGTCCCTGGAGAAACTCTTAGCTGTGCCCTACAGGGAAGCCCCTCGAAATGAGAGAGATGCAATCTTTGACAGTCAAGCTGCCAGGAGAGAACTGAGTCCCTGATTTCTGCCCCATGCAGCCCCCTCCCGGTCACTCCCACTCTCCCTCTCACCCTCCCACCACCTCGCCCTTGGATCTCTTTACTAGAAACCCCTTTTCCTTTGGTCCTTCTTCTATGCCATCCAAAAGTCAGGCTTGATTTGGAGAGGGGATGGCTTAGGAAGGGAGGAGGGTCGCGGCAGGGCGGGTTTGTGATGGGGTCCTCCGGCTTAAGCAACCCCAGCCTCCTCCTCTGCCCCACCCCCTCCCACCCCCCAGCCTCAGCGTTCTCGGTTTCGCTCCTCTGCTGGGCTTCCTTCTATGGAGAACTCCTAGGAAGCCCGGTGCCCAGCTGGGACAGGGCGGTGAAGAGAGGCTCCGTGGAGAAAGAGGAGCGGGGAGACTCCAGGAAGGTGGAAGGCTGACTTTCGGGGCCGAGGACCCGCGTCCCTCCAGCCTCGAGGGGCGTATGCAAAGAATTGCTAATTGCAACTAAACGAGGCCTCGTTGTGGGGGAAGGGGCAGCCCCGGCTGTCAGGGGCTACCGCCTCTTTGAGTGCCCGGGTAAGGCCAGGCCAGCCCGCTCTTCTCATGTAAAGCAGCTTTTTGTCTGGGGGAGCCAGCGCTGGGGCCAGGGGATGAGGAAGGGGCCCAGGCCTTTGGCAAGTTTCTTGTTCCCCAGAAAGGGAGAAGGGTGCCGAGGCCTCCTCGGAGTGAGAACGTCCCCACCTCCCGGTCCCCTCTCAAGCTTTTTATGTGGGGGTTGATGGGGTGCTGCCCAGCAGGAGGGGGTGGGCCTGGGATCCTAGCACCCCCCTTGCTGGGCTGTGGGAAAGAACTGAGCACAAAGAAAGGGACTGGCCCAGTGAGTTGGGAGACAGGGCCGCTCTGATGCCGGCACACCCCGAGCTTGGAGTGTCCAGCACTCTTCTCCCCCAAAGGATCTATCTCCTCAGTGGCTGCCCACATCTTAGCTGGGTGAAACTTTCTTACCCGCTGGTTTGTCCCGTGAGGTGGGGTGGGGACGTGAGGGTGTTAAGCCTGCTTCCAGCTAACAGAGGAGATGTCTTTGCTCTAAACACAGGACTGAGCTGCTTGCACATAGTTCCAGATATTAGGAGGAATGGGGCCAGAGGGTCGCATGACCCAGCAGATAGAAGCCTACCTGGGCAGGCAACTTAGTAAGACTCTAGCCTCAAAGGAATAACCACAGCCGGGCGGTGATGGCGCATGCCTTTGATCCCAGCACTCGGGAGGCAGAGCCAGGTGGATCTCTGTGAGGTCTAGGCCAGCCTGGTCTACAGAGTCGAGATCCAGGACAGGCACCGAAACTACACGGAGAAACCCTGTCTCCAAAAAACAGAAACAAAAACAAAATCACAGACACAAACAAAACAAAACACGATAATGATGCTTCTGGTCCCTGGAGCCACATAGCCTTCAATATGACTGATGGATTGATTTTTTTTTTTACTTTGTTTTTTGTTTTTCGAAACAGAGTCTCACTATGTGGCTCTGGGTGGCCTCGAACTCACGGTGATCCGCCTGCCTTTGCCTCCTGAATGCTGGGATTAAAGGCATGCACCACATCAACTATCTTTGACAGATTGATTTTTGTTCTGAGTTAGGATATCACTCTGTAACCTCTAACTTGTGATTCTCCTGCCTCAGGCTCCTTGTTAGAGCCCTGGGCCATGCACTTTTAAAGTCTTGGGCATAGTGGTCCAGTACTCAGGAGATAGAGGAAGGAGGATCTCTGTGAGTTCCAGGCCAGCCAGGGCTACACAATGAGAGTCTTCTCAAGATGGAAAGGTATATCATTTTAAATAGGCTGGCAGTGTAGCTCAGTTGGTCAATGCTTGCCTTGATGGATTCACAACACGCCCTCACGGTTGGGCGTGTTTGCATATGCCGGGGGACCTGGACACTTCCGCCTAGCCAGTTCCAGGTCAAAATAGCCATTTCCGGGTCAAGGCATCTCGCATGACTAGGATCCGTGACTTTGCATGGTTGTGTAAGAGCGAGCAATGCAGCCATGTGATCTACACGCATGCTTGGAGTTACGTCGACCTGTGCACGCCCAGCCTTTATAAGTCGGCGCCATATTCCCGGCTCCTTCTTCTTCTCTACACACGTGTCTTTCCCACAGGCCTGGGCACTCGTCTGTCCCTTTCATCTTAATAAAACTCTTGTTAGCAGATTCTGTCATGTTTCATGACATTTCCTCGCAGGGTAAAAGTGCCGCAAAATAACTAACGTGCCTAGCATGCACAAAGCCCTGAGTTTGATCCCCAGTACCACATATAACCAAGCATAGTGGAGCATGCCTTTAATCTCAGCCTTCAGGAGGTAGAGACAAGCGGATCTCTGTGAGCTCAAAGAGTGAGTTCCAAGCCACGCTGGTCTACATAGAGAAACCCTGTCTCAAAACAAAATAAAACAAAAGCCAGGCGGTGGTGGCGCAAGTCTTTAATCCCAGCACTCAGGAGGCAGAGGCAGGTGGATCTCTGAGTTCAAGGCCAGTCTGGTTTACAAAGCAAGTTCCAGGACAGCCAAGGCTACACAGAGAAACCTTGTCTCGAAAAACCAATAGATAGATAGATAGATAGATAGATAGATAGATAGATAGATAGACAGATGATAGATAGACGGACAATAGACAGACAGATAGATAATAGATAAGACAAAACAGGATTCCCCTACTTATCCCACTGCCAGTGTGGCCTCAGAGCTCCCATTTTGCAGACTAGAGAAACAGAGCCCAGGAGTGAATCAGCCCTGAAGGACAAAGGGTTCAAGGTCTCAGGGAGACACGGATAAAATCACTGGCGAAGTCATTTGTTTTTCCTGTGAAATGCCCACTGGTTCCCACAAGCAGGCCCCTTTTCTTCCTCAGTTTTCGTGCTCTGTGGCCTCTCTCCTTATCACCATATGTCACTCTGTCTGGGCCACTCAGCCAGGTGGAAGATGCTGACTTCCAGCCTGCCAGATACCCAGGGACTCTTGGTCTCAGAGTGTCTTTGGCCAAGGGACTCTGGCATGGGGCCAGTGCCTTTCTGCTGCTGGACTCACTCCCCACAGGCCCCTAATCCATCTCACCCAGCAGGAAGCCCTTAAGCTGCCTTTTCAATGTCCTTCCCCAGCCTGCTGTGGGCTCGGTGCCTTTCTATACCACCCTTGGCAGGAGCTGTGTTAGACAAGCCGGACAGAGCTGCCCTTGGAAAGAGGTCATCTTGCCTCAGGCAGTTTCCTGCTCCTGGCCTCTTCTCTCTTGTTCCCTGGTCCTCTCCCGAGGTCACCCTTCTAGGACACTGCCTGGGTATCTCACGGCATGTACAGTCCTGGCTAAATCACACCGAAGTTCCATATTGTTCAGGTGGCGTAGGGAGGAGGCTCCAGAGGGCAGGATGCTGGGCTCTGGGGAAGTGTGGCGGGCAGGAGTGGCCTTTGGCTCTGTGCCTCCTGTCCTGTTAGGGACCACTCTCCGTGTTTCCCGAGTCTTCCAGGCTATCCAGAGTGTTCTCAGGCTGTAACGCTGCCCGGCTAGCACCAGGAGAGCTCAGCCCTTGAGAGAACAGAGCCAAGCAGAGAGGAGACAAGGGCTGGGGGCACAGGTCAACCCTGGGTTGGATGGAGACTTCCGCAGCCTGGCTCATTCTAGAGTGAGCTTGGTTTCCAATCCCTAATGCCATGACTCCAGCAAATCGACTTGTAAAGGTTTTGATTTTTGGCTTGGAAAGTATGATTTTTTTTTTTTTCCAAGCCGTAAGTACTGGCTCACATCTATAATTCCAGGACTTGAGAAAGCCGAGGCAGGAGGATTGCCAAGAATTGGAGGCCAGCCTGGACTATGTGGTTAAGTTCCAGGCTAACTGGATCTTAGAGTGAGACCCTATTTTAAAAAGTATGCTTGTGTAGTGTCTCTCTCCCCTCATCTTACTTCCGCACCCGTTTCTCTGGGGTCTGTGTGTGGGGTCTTCCCACCTAGGCCCCCTTTCAGCCTTGCCTGGAAGCCTGCAGCCTTGGAGAGGCTGGAGAAGAGTTGGGGAGGCAGCCAAGAGGTCTGTTTGTAGTTCAGATTCTTTTCATTCCAGCCTCAGCAGGCTCTCTAAGGGAAGGGCGGTGATGGGGAGGAGGATCCTTGGTGCACCAGCCTTGGCGAGAAGAAGGATGTGTGTTTTCATCAGCTGACCCCCAGCCACAAGTAGGACCCTAGGACCTGCCTGTACCGATGGTAGCCGGAGCCCCTTACCCCCTCATCTGCCCCTTTAAGGACCCTTTCAATATGGGGACAATACTCAGGGCTTAGATCTTTTCCTTTGCTTCCTCTGGAGTCTCCCCTCCCCCCTCCTCCTGGGGATGCTAGGATGCATTTAGAAGGAGAAGAAGCAAAAGAGGCATTGCCTGGAGAGTGACTGGTCCAGGCTCAGCTTCAAAGAAGCCACATCCTATCCATCAGTTCCTCCAAATTGAAATCTGCAGAGTTTTACTTTAACACAGCAATGGATTTGCCATTCTATCTTGCCACCCCCTAGGCCACAGAATTCCTCCGGGGTTATCAGGGTGACCTGGCCCTGGGGGAAGGCAACCTGAAACCCCCAGCCCCCCTTCCCATTTACCTCAGCGCTTAGAAGTCCTTGTACCTGGCCCTCTCCCCGGGAAACATCCCTCTCCCACAGCTTCTTCCTGACCGAGGGGACGGAGGAAAAACAAACACGGCAGGCGTGGGCCGAGTGTCCACCACATGAAGCCAGCACTTTGTCTGACCTTCTCAACCTCTTGAGGAAGAAGATTAATGTCTCCATTGTATCGTCGTGTGACCGACCCCAGGAAGGACCACAGGGGCCAATGAGCTTCAGTAGTCTGAATGGGAGGCCCAGGTGGAATGTGAATATTCAATCGGAATTGAAGTGGAGAGACACCGGAAGGCAGGAAGAAACTCTTACAGATGAACCTAGACATCATTATGGGTTAAAGATGGGCTAGAGAAGGTGGGAGGCTGATCACATATAGGAGAGAATCTTTTTTTTTTTTTTTTTTTGGTTTTTGGTTTTTGGTTTTTGGAGACAGGGTTTCTCTATGTAGTTTTGATGCCTGTCCTGGATCTCTCTCTGTAGACCAGGCTGGCCTCGAACTCACAGAGATCCGCCTGGCTCCGCCTGCCTGGGATTAAAGGCGTGGACCACCGCCACCTGGCGGGAAGTCCTTTTCTTACTAAATATTTCTCTTTAAAACCAATTTATGTCACCAGGAGGTGGTGGCATATGCCTTTAATGCCATTGCTCAGAAGGCGGAGGCAGAGGCAGGTGTATTTCTGTGCTGGGATCAAAGGCACGGGCCACCACCCGCATAGGAGAAGCCCTCTTCCTGGGTAGAGAGTTGAAAGGAGAAGCAAGCCACACATGAGGATACCAGAGAAAAGGAAACCTATGACGTCACCCATCGTGGGCAGATGTTGACAAAAGGTCATTATGGAAAGCAAAGGTGCTCTGAAAACTGGCAGGTAAGCCCTAAAGGCTGAAAATCAGGAGGACAAAACAAGGCCCGTCCTCTTTAGCCAGACTTAGTGACATCCACTGCATTCCTACATTTGCTTGTTTTTGTGTGGAGATACTCTTGGCTCTGTCTGTTCCTAAGAATAAAGCTCTTCTGGAGTTGGGGTGCCCTTGGGGAGGAGGGATTCGGAGTTCAAAGCCAAGATAAGTGTGATGAATCCAAAAGTCAATTCCAGGAACTTTTGCAGAAGGGATGAAAAGAACCCCCTGATAGACTCCGGAACAAATGGGTAAAGGGATGAGACCTGTCATATGATGGTCAGACCATCATTAGGTGCCCTGGGTTGAAGAGTGGCCTTTCCCGCAGTCTAGGGTTGTGTCTCTGAGCAGGTTGGAGCCAAAGAGGTTGAATAATTCATCTGATCTTTAATTTATTATTATTGTCATTATTGTTATTATTATTATTAAGACAAGGTCTTGGGCTGGAGAGATGGCTCAGGGATTAAGAGCATTGACTGATCTCCCAGAAGCCCTGAGTTAAATTCCCAGCAACCACATGGTGACTCACAACCATCTGTAATGCGATCTGGTGTCCTCTTCTAACATTGTATACATAATAAATAAATCTTAAAAAAAAAAAAAAGAAAAGAAAAGAAAGACAAGGTCTTGCTATTGTCAGGTCCAAATTCTGGTTATCAGACAAAAGTCAGCATTCTTTAGGAACTTGTGAAGCCAGTTCTTATCACTGGCAGAAGGGACAAATGGCTATCTTTGGTACCTATTTGTATACCAAAGTATATGTTAGCTCCCAGGCTCCCTCAGTATCACAAGTACCTATTGCACATTTCAGAGTCTCCATGCTAGCATCCCGAGTCTTCCCACCCAACCCCTTACCCTAAAGTTTTCTAGCCCAGGGGCCTGACTCCCTCCAGCTTCTCATCTCCTTATAACCCCGCTATTTGAGCAATGCTCTTTCCCCTCTCGCTTCTCACACTAGGTCTTTCCTTTGTCTTCCTCTCTCATTCTCCCCTGTCTCTCTCCTCTGATGGCCAAGTCCAGTCTGCCGGCCATGTTCAGTCTACCACTTTCTCTGTTGACTCCGGATTCTTCCAAGATGCCTCTGTTTCTCTAGAATAAAAACCTTCTCTTCAGCCATACCTTGAAGTGGTCATGTCATCCATTATACCCTGACTGGCTTGGAGCTCCCTATGCAGATCAGTCTGGCCTCAAACTTATAGAGATCTGCCATTGTGCCTGGCTTCATTTCTTATATATTAGGATGTCATTAATGGAGACTAGAGAGATGGCTCAGTGTTTAAGAGCACTTGCAGAGGACCTGGGTTCGATTCCCGGCACCCACATCGGGTGGCATACAACCACCTGTAAATCTGTTTCCAGGGAATCTGGCAACTTTTTCTGATTTCCATGGTACCTGCACTATGTGCATATATACAAACAAAGAGACACAGACCCATACACAGAAATTATTGTTGTTTTATTTTATTTTATTTTATTTGGTTTTTGATATAGGATTTCTCTATTTAACAGCCCTGACTGCTCTGGCACTCACTCTGTAGAACAGGCTGGCCTCAAACTCACAGAGATCCACCTGCCTCTGCCTCCACCTTCTGAGCAATGGCATTAAAGGCATATGCCACCACCTCCTGGTGACATAAATTGGTTTTAAAGAGAAATATTTAGTAAGAAAAGGACTTCCCACTAGGCGGTGGTGGCACATGTCTTTAATCCTAGCACTCGGGAGGCAGAGCCAGGCAGATCTCTGTGAGTTCGAGGCCAGCCTGGTCTACAGAGTGAGATCCAGGACAGGCACCAAAAACTACACAGAGAAACCCTGTCTTGAAAAACAAAACAAACAAACAAACAAACCCAAACAAACAAAAAACAAAACAAAAACAAACCATTACTTCCTCTTCCTTCCCCTCCAGGCACCGTGGAGATTCAGCTGAATTCTTGGGGCAGTTGGTAGCTCTTGTGTCATTGAGGCCTTGAAGGCTGGTCCATTATTCCTTTGGATGTTCTGTAGCAGTCCAAATTTCTGGATGATTTTATGAACTAAGATTTGGACCCTGCTGGGCATAGTGGGTGTACAACTTTAATCTCAGCCACTTGGGAGGCAGAGGCAGACAGAGATCTGTGAGTTTGAGAACAGCCTAGCTAATCAAGAGTTCCAGGCCAGGCAGAACTTCACAATGAGACCATGTCTCAAACAACATCCACAGAGATTTGGACCTTGGACTGGAGAGGTGGCTCAGAGGTTAAGAGCACTGGCTGCTTTCAGAGGACCGGAATTGGATTCCCAGCACACATGGCAGCTCACAACTGTCTGTAACTTGATTTCCAGGGGAACCAATGCCCTCTTGTGGCCTCAATGGGCACTGCATGCATATGAAACACATACATGCAGGCAAAACAACCCACACACATAAAATAAAATAATAAAAAAAAATGAAAAAAAATAGGGGGTTGGAGAGATGGCTCAGAGGTTAAGAGCACTGGCTGCTCTTCCAGAGGTCCTGAGTTCAATTCCCAGCAACCACATGGTGGCTCACAACCATCTATAATGAGATCTGGTGTCTTCTTCTGGTGTGCAGGCATACATGCAGGCAGAACACTATAAACTTAACAAATGAATAAATCTTAAAAAAATAAATATAAATATAAAAATAAAATAAAAAGATTTGGACCATCTCAGAGACCTCTGTCTATCCTACAGGGTAAAGCTTTCACTCAACTGATGGTGGAGTGAATTTGATGCTCCATCTTTAGGGGGATGTTAACGGTGAACTATCTTTCTTAGTCTTTCCCCAGGATAGGAGCTTATCTTTTGTATTTCTGGAGGAATGAGCCAATGGATGTGAGGATTATGCATTTGTATATCACCATTACTATCTGGTTGGCAGTTTCAGAAATACAAATAGTCATTTTGGGAGACTGTAGGCCTCCATCCTTGTCCAGATGAAAAGCCTGATAGGAGGTCCTTAAAATTCTCCATCTGTAGCTGGAGATTTGACTCAGTGGTTAAGAGCATTGGCTGCTCTTTCAGAAGACCTGGGGTTCGATTTCCAGCCACGACATGGTGGCTCACAACCATCTGTAACTCTAGTCCCAGGAGATCTGACACCCTCTTCTGGCCTCTCCAGGTACTGCACACACACACACACACACACACACACACACACACACATCCTGCACAAACAGCACACACATACACATGCAGGTAAAAAACCTCTACACATTAAATAAGTAAAATGTCCCATCCACCTGTGGCAGGCGGGAGCAATCTCCAGAATCAAGCTAATGTGATGGGAGTGCCATCGACGACTCTGTTTTAGAAGTGAGTGAGTTCTGAAGGAGCCCAAGCGATTCCTATGAGGCCATGGGAACAGAAGAAGAAGAAAAAACAAAACAAACAAACAAACAAACAAACAAAAACCTGGTACCCCTATGGAAGCCACTCCTTCAACACGTGGGGCTCCCACTTCTCCATCCTCATGTTGCTCTCACCCATGGAGGGACCTACCAAGATCCAGAGGCCATGGTCATAATTTGATTAGCTGCTTCCTTGGCTGCACGGTCAGTCATCTGTTTCCTGCAGACAACTCACCTGTTCCCTTTGATGTCTTCTACAAAGGGTGACTGTCACTGAATGTCTATTTCTTGGTGGTACCTAATAGGGGAGCTTGCAGCTGTAAGGAAGTGGCTATGCTTCCATGTCTCTGCAAGGGCATGGAGGACTAAAAATGCATATTGGGAATTCGTGTGGATGGTAACGCTCTTAGGTTAACCCCAGAGTTCTGGTTATGGCTGTCAGTTCAGCCAACTGAGCCTTAATCCCTAGAGGGAGAGAGGGTTTCACCTTCAAGGGTGTCTATATCTTATCTGGCTCCGGGGATCCCTTGCTTACTGAAGAAACTCCCAAGGCAGACCCCTTGCCAGGGGAGCTTCTTTAAGACCACCCTAGTGGCAAAAGTTTATAGAATTGTTCGTTCAGTTATATTTGGGCTTTAAAATTTTTTTGTTGTATTTTTTTACATTAATTTATTTAGTGTGATTGTGTGTGTGTGTATGTGTGTGTGTGTGTGTGTGTGTGTGTGTGTGCATACCACATGTGAAGTTCACAGGACAACTTGTGAGAGTTGATTCTCTGCTGTGCTGTGGGATTCCTGGAGATCAAACTCAGGGAGTCAGGTGTGGCAATAAATACTTTTACCTGCTGAACCATCTTGCCAGCCCATGTTTGGGACTTTTTTGTTTGTTTGTTTGTTATCTATTTATTTATTTATGTTTTGGTTTGTTGAGACAAGGTTTCTCTATGTAGCCCTAGTTGTCCTGAAATTCATTGTGTAGAACACGCTGGTCTTGAACTCAGAGATCTTCCTGCCTCTGCCTGTACCACCACACCCTGCTCTTTCTTACAGATTTGTTTTTATTTTATGTGTATGACACTTTTCCCTGCATATATGTTTGTGCACAACATGCTGTGGGTACCTGTGCCTAAGGAGGTCAGAAAAGTCATCAGAAGTCCTGGGACTGGATTACAGATGGTTGTGAGCCACCATGCAGATTCTGAGAACTGAACCCAAGTCCTCTGCAAGAGAAATAAATGCTCTTAACTGCTGATCCATCTTTCCAGCCCCTTGTTTGGACTTTTCTCATCTTCCTCTTCCTCTGAGATGAAGGTTACAGGGTTAAGGAAGGAACCGATTTTCCCTTGAACAGCTGGACCTTCCCAGGGTAATGCCTGCTACACCTTGCCCAGAGACTCCTTTTGATTTGGATACTCCTTCCATGTGATTCGGGGATAGTGTACTCAGATCATTCCCCAAGGTCAATTTAGCTGCCTCTGGAATTAGCAGAGCAGCTTTGGCTGCAGTGCGAGCCTTTCTCTCTAAGATCTAAATCTCAGCTACAGTAGCCTAAAGGCTGTTGAGTGAACCCCCAAACCATCCCTTTCCTTTCAGTTACGTGGAGATTCGGAGATTCAAGTCTTTACCAGTTGGGAGTCTCAAAGCTAGGGCTCCTAGCCTGCTTATGAAGGCCTGTGTCCCTCTGGCCACTTGATGAGGGTTTCTGTTTCTCCTGCCTGGGTTTCTTTTAATGTTGGGTTTCTATACACATACATATACAATATATACATACATACGTGTGTGTGTGTGTGTGTGTGTGTGTGTGTGTGTGTGTGTGTGTGTTGTAATGGGAAGGAAGAGCTAGGTCACACCCAGTCCTCATTGAATCCCTTTTCCTGTTCGCTAAGTCCAATACTAAGTATTTGATTGACAGCTGGCACAATTGAACTTTATTTTGGATGCCTTACAGCCCCTGTCAGATGAGGAGTAACTTAGTTTCTTCCTGGGAATCTTCTGTGGGGCCACAAAGGAGATCACATATTGGAGGACCTTGGCTTGAGAACTCAAGATGTCATGCAAGTCCCTAGGCAGGGCCTGGCCAAGGAGGTAGGGACTATCCTTGAATCCCAGGGCAGGATCATCCAGGTGAGCTGGGTAACTTGGGATGTTGGGTCCTCAAAGACAAACTAACTAGTCCTGGGACTCAGGGTGTAAGGACTTACAGAAAAGGGCACTATTTAAGTCTAGGGCAATAAACCATTCTGGGGTCCTTTGAGATCTGGGCCAGAAGAGTGGATGAGTTGGGGACCAAGGGGTGAAGTAGAATTACACCTTTATTAATAAGTCTGAGGTCTTGGACTAGTCTCCACTTTGTTAGATTTTGGATTCCAAGAATAGGAGTGATTCAGGGGATAGCAAAGTTGCTGTTTTTGATCGGCTGTGATGTTTGGGAAAGCCCTGCTGTGTCTCAGGGTTTAAAGAATACTGTCACGGGTAGGGAAACAGCAGCCCCTCCCCTAGACCTGCCCTCCAGTTCCAGACCTCTGCCTCTGAGGAAGCCTGCCAAAAGCCAGCCCCTCCCTGGAGCTGCTCAAGTCTATGCCTACAGGTAGGCTTAAGGTCTGATAGCCATATTTCCCATGTGACCCTTCCTCTGTGACTCTTCCCCTGCCTTCCCAAAGGTCACCCAGGACTGCTTTGCTCATTAAACCTGGATTTATTAATTCATTTTGATTTGGCTTATTACATCAGTGGTGGTGGCGGGAACCCAGCAACCAGGGATTCAAAACTTACCAATTTGACGTCCTGACAGCCCTCCGCCTTGGAGGGAGGACACTGACAAGGTAGTCTTTCTTTTGTCTCTCCACTCTCTTTCATTGATTTCCTCCTGGTCTTGATTGTAGACTAAATTAGTGGCACTGTTGAGAAATTCGTCTAGGGTAGGGGCTGGAGAGACGGCTCAGCAATTGAGGGGCACTTGTTGCTCTTCCAAAGGACCAGGGTTCAATTCCCAGCACACATATGGCAGCTCACAATTGTCTATAACTCCATTTCCGAGAGATCTAATGCCCTCTTCTGGCCTCTGCTGGCAATACACACATGTGGTGCACAGACATATTTGCAGACTAAATACTCATACACATTAAGAAATAATCTTGATAGTCCAGGCTGGCCTCGAACTCACAGAGATCCGCCTGGCTCTGCCTCCCGAGTGCTGGGATTAAAGGCGTGCGCCACCAAGTGAGTCCCAGGAAAGGCGCAAAGCTACACAGAGAAACCCTGTCTCAAAAAAACCAAAAAAAAAAAAAAAAAAAAAAAAAAAAAGAAATAATCTTGAGCCGGGCGTTGGTGGCGCACGCCTTTAATCCCAGCACTCGGGAGGCAGAGCCAGGCGGATCTCTGTGAGTTCGAGGCCAGCCTGGGCTACCAAGTGAGTTCCAGGAAAGGCGCAAAGCTACACAGAGAAACCCTGTCTCAAAAAACAAAAACAAACAAACAAAAAAAAAAATTAAAAAAAGAAAATCTTTAGGGGACTTGAGAGATAGCTCAGTGCTTAAGAGCACTGGCTGTTCTTTCAGAGGACCAGCTTTGACATCTAACATCCACATGGTCGCTTACCACCATCTATAAATCCAGTCCCAGCTGGGTCTGACAGCTTCTGTGGGTACTGCACACATGTGGTACACATACATACATGCAGGCAAAACACTCACACACATAAAAAAACCAATCTTATTATTTTTTAAAATCTTATAGGGTATTATCAGGCCCTAGAAGATCTTCTGTAATGTTTGTCTGAAGTAGTCCAAGTTGTAACCGTGATCTGTCAAAATCAGGAGTCCCTTGGGGCTGGAGAGAAGGCTCAGTAGTTCAGAGACTTTAGTGTTCTTGCATCAGACTTGGGGTTGTTCCCAGCAACCACATGGTGGCTCACAACCCTCTGTAACTCCAGTGTCTGGGGAGCTGATGACCTCTTCTGACCTCCACGGGGCACTTCCCTGTATATGGTACACACAAACTCATGTAAGCACACACACATACACAGAATAGCAAATAAATAAATCTTAAAAAGGGTCGGGCGGTGGTGGCGCACGCCTTTAATCCCAGCGGAGCCAGGCAGATCTCTGTGAGTTCGAGGCCAGCATGGTCTACAGAGCAAGATCCAAGACAGGCACCAAAACTACACAGAGAAACCCTGTCTTGAAACCAATCCCCTAAATAAATAATCTTAAAAAGGAAAGAAAGCCGGGCATTGGTGGCACACGCCTTTAATCCCAGCACTCGGGAGGCAGAGCCAGGCGGATCTCTGTAGTTCGAGGCCAGCCTGGACTACCAAGTGAGTTCCAGGAAAGGCGCAAAGCTACACAGAGAAAACCTGTCTCGAAAAACAAAAACAAAAACAAAAAAAAAAAAAAAAAAAAGGAAAGAAAGATCAGGAGGAGTCTGTCTATTGACCCAGGATCTGAGTGGATATGTTTGATGAGAGCCTCATGGCGTCTCCCTAGGAAGGCTGTGGGAGACTGAGCTCCTTGAATGACTCAAGACAGCTTGAAGTAATTGAAGGGTTTTTAGTGTGGGTTCTTTTTCAGCCCTCTAAGATGCAGTAAGAAATGCTTTTGTCTCAGTCTCCCCAGGAGACAGTCCCATTCAGGGTCACTCATGGGGATTGCTTGCCATCAGTAGGGGGACAATTTCCTTCCTGTGCTAGTCTCCTTCAGAATGTACCTTGTGTGTTTTATCCCCACACAATTTTGCAGCCCGTGAGATTGTAGTCTTCCGTGAGGTTAAGGTTAAACATTAGTATTCCTTTTCATGTTCATGTCAAATCACAGGATTGGGCTAGTTCCCAGAAAATATCTACTAATCAGGAGCCTCTCGGGTCAGTTTCAATTTGCCTTCAGTCTTGAACCTGGTTGGATCTTTTCTGGGGTTCTAGGTATGCCTCTCAAGGGCAAAGGAGAAGGTAGAGGGGAGCCTGGAGTTTTGGTTCCCCTGCATAGGGAGGGCAGGAAGGAGACACTGTAGGTACTCCTTCCTAGATGGAGGCCTTTTCTCCTCTATGGGACAGTTTCTTTCCCAATGTGGTGTATTCAAAGGCTTTGGGGATTGAGTCAAAATCATGGCTAGAATTCATGAACCCACATGATTGTTTTGTTTTGTTTAAGAATTATTTTTATTTTCTGTGTCTGAATATTCTGTGTGCATGGACGTATGTGCACCATGTGTGTTCCTGGTGCCCATGGAGGCCAGAAGAGGGTGGCACATCCTCTGGAACTGGAGTTAGACAGTTGTGAGTTTCCATGTCGGTACCCTCTGCTAGGGCAGCAAATGCTCTTACCAACAGAGCCATCTCGCTAGCCTCCCATGCAGCTTAAAAAACTGTTTTGATTTATTTTATTTCGTGTGTATAAGTGTTTTGCCTGCACATGTATGTGTGCTCCATGAGCATGCCTGGTGACTGTGGAGGTCAAAAGCGGGCATCAGATCCCCTAGAACTGGTTGTGAGCCACCATGTGGGTGTGGGTAACCGAACCCAGGTCCTGTGAAAAACGTTAAGGGCTGAGTCATCTCTCCAGCCCCTCGTGTCATTTTTTAAAAAATATAAATCAGGTTTTTTTCTCAAAGCAAAGAAATCTTACATATATAGAAGGTCATACCATTTCCCTCCTCCCAGAGAAGCAAGTCAGGTTGTAAATAAAACCTGATAATTAATTAATACTTCCCTTTGGGGGCCATTTCCCCCCCACTTCCCATCTGGTATTCTGGCCAAGCTTGAAGACAGAAAAACACTATCCTTATTATTATTATTATTATTATTATTATTATTATTATTATTGTTTTCCTTAGGATCTAGAGATAAAAGTGGTCTAAGTTTTTGGTTTTTTTTTCCTTTCCTTTCAAGACAGGGTCTCTCTACATAGTCCTGGTTGTCCTGGACCTTACTATGTAGACCAGGCTGGCCTCCAACTCAGATATCTCCCTGCCTCTGCTGGGATTAAAGGAATGAGCCACATAACTGGCTGGTCTGCACTCTTAAGCATACACTCAGTGGTGGTTTGAAAGAAAATGGCCCTCAAAGGGAGTGGCAATCTTAGGAGATGACCTTATTGGAGTAGGTGTGGCCTTTTTGGACAAAGTGTGTCACTGTAGGGGTGGGCTTTGAGGTCTCCTTTGCTCAAGCTGCACTCAGTGTGACACTCAGTTCACTTCCTGTTGCCTGCAGGATCAAGATGTAGCTCCTCCACTCTCAGCTCCTTCTCCAGCACCATGTCCACCTGCATGCCACCAAGTCCCTCCATGACGATAATGGACTAAACCTCTGAAATCTTCTGAAACTGTAAGCCACCCAATTAAATGTTTTACTTTATAAGAGTTGCTGTGGCCATGATATTTCTTCACAACAGTAGAAACTCTAACTAAGACACCAACGGAGAAGAAACAAGGGTGGACTTTGACTGTGAGTCGCTTATGTTTTGTGGGTGTTCTGTGGAATCCTGGACAAGCCCCTAAGCTGTAATAGTTGTTATAGTTGTGGTCTGTGACTCCAATACCATGTCCTCCAGATGATGAGGAGTTAAGCCCACAAATAGAAGAAACAGAACACTTGGCCAACATGTTTATTAGAAAGTGAAAGAGAAATTAGCAGTTAAGAGCACTGGCTGATCTTCCAGAGGACCTGGGTTCAATTCCCAGCATCCATGCGGCAGCTCACAACTGTCTGTAACTCCAGTTCCAAGAGACCTGATACCCATACACAGACATATATGCAGGCAAAACACCAATTCATATAAAAAAAAAAATAAATAAATCTTTTTTTTTTTTTAAGTGTAAGAGAAATTTTGAAGCAGGAGGGTTCAAGAGAAGATACTGTCCAAGGAAGGGCTATGTGTTTTTAAATGGTTACAGAACAAAGAAAACAATAATGTCACCAGACATAGTGGCACACGCCTTTAATCTCAGTACAAGGGAGGCAGAGGCAAGGAGACCACTTTGAGTCTGAGGCCAGCCTGGTCTACACAATGAGTTCCAGACCAGCCAGGGAGATCCTGTCTTAAAGGAAAAAACAAAGCTAGGCAGTGGTAACTGCCTTTCATCTGAGCACTTGGGAGGCAGAAACAGGCAGATCTCTGAGTTCAAGGCCAGCCTGGTCTACAGAGTGGGATCCAGGACATCCAAGGCTACACAGAGAAACCCTGTATAAAACAAAACAAAAGAACACTTGTCATTCTTCCAGAGGATCTGAGTTTCATATCTATGACTCACATTAAGAGGCTCACAACCCCCACAACTTCAGCTCTAGGGAATCTGATGCCCTCTTCTGGCCTTTGTGGACACCTACATGCACACAGAGATAGAACTACACATACACACATCAATAAAATTAAATCTTTTTTTTTTGTTTTTGTTTTTTTTGTTTGTTTGTTTTTTTGAGTCAGGATTTCTCTGTGTATAGCCCTGGCTGCCCTGGAACCCCCTATGTAGACCAGACTGGCCTTGAACTCACAGACATCTGCTTGACTCTGCCTCCCAAGGGCTGGGATTAAAGGTGTGTGCCACCACCACTTGGCAAGTAAATCTTTTTGTAAAAAAGAAAGAAAATACTAATGGGATAAATGGTGACAGTTGGTTTGTCTTCTCCCAGTGCACAAGGTAACTGATTTCTTTTCAGCACCAGAATTTCATCATAAACTACTGTGGTTATCTAAAGATGGTCCAACAGAAGGCCTCTGACGTGTGGAGAGTTTGACAGGATGACTGGGGCCTCCAGATGTGCAGCATCTTACTGGGTCTGGCTGGGGATTAAAGGCATGCACCACCACACCGGCTGATTCTGGTTCTCATGGAGCGGTCAAGCTCTAAAGAGGTCCTGTTTGACCTGCACATGGTGGTCCATGCCTACAAATCCTAGCACTTGGGAGGTGAAAGCAGGAGAATGAGAGATTCAAGGCCATCCTTGGCTACATAGTGTGTTTGAGGCCTGTCTGGTCTGTATGAGACTCTGTCTCAATAATAGTCCTATTTGTGTTGAGCACATGCTCAATTGGTCCTTTCTTCTCACTCGTCCTAAATGCTGAACCCTAAAAAGACTGGTGAGGTGAGGGCCCTGCCTAGAACCCAAGAGTGTGGGGACTGAAACACCGCCCCGTCCCACTGAGAAGGCCCAGCAGGAGCAGCCAGCCAGCAGCATGACATCCCCTCAAGTTATGACTCTGCGGTCGGGCATCTTCGGGATCCTATTTCTACTGGAGGGCCTTTGCTAAAGAGTGTCTTAAACCTTGTGGGGCTTAAGGGTGTGATGAGAAAAGGGTAGGTGTGAGGTCAGAAGTGGTAAGAGAAGGAGGGAGAGGGGATAACAGCTCCCCCATAAAGGGCCTTGAGTCCCCACTGGAAGCCCGCATCCATCATAGTTCACATGGAACTTCAGCACAAAGAATCTGTGAAAATATCTGTGGTGCATGTATTGTGTGGTGGATATGTGTATAAATGTTCGGTGTGAGCTCCCTCCTAATCAATGTCTATGCTGCATATAGTGAGTGTGCACGTGTGTGCGTGTGTGTGCACGTGTGTGCGTGTGTGTGCATGTGTGTGCATGCATATAGAAGCAGGAGGTGGATGTCCAGTGCCTTTCTCGATAGCTTTCTTTCTTTTTTTTCGAGACAGGGTTTCTCTGTGTAGTTTTGGTGCCTGTCCTGGATCTCATTCTGTAGCCCAGGCTGTCCTCGAACTCACAGAGATCCACCTGGCTCTGCCTCCTGAGTGCTGGGATTAAAGGCGTGCGCCACCACTGCCTGGCAATAGCTTTCCTTTTTATTTATGTATTTTACAGAGCTTTATGGGCTCAGCAGGCCACACTGCTGTCAAACCTCATAGCCTGAGTTCCATCCCCAGGACCACATGGTGTGAGAGAGACAACTCCTGCAAGTTGTCCTCTGACCTACACAGGCTTGCCGCCTGCTGTGGTGTTGAGTAGCAGTTTCCTCCTAGGTAAAACATGCCATCCTACAGGGAAGGCCCTGGAAACTAGGGAAGTAAACAACTCAGAAGCTTTAGGAAGTCCCTGAAACTGACCAGATTCACTAGGCCCTCCTTCTCCAGGGTTACATAAGCAACGGAAACTGCTGAGAGACACTCTGAAGAGAACAGGTGTGCAGTCTGGAGGAAACTCTCCAACCTCTCAAGCCGCCTTCCAAATTGTACAGCGAGTGCTAGGTTCCCAGTTTTTGTAACTGTCACTCATGCTGGCGTGGGCTTTGGTGATGCAGCTGTCTTTAAGTCATTCATGGTCCTGTAAGTAACCCTTCACCCACACCCTTGTCAGTAACCCCAAAAAACTCATTGGTTTACCAAGGTGGACTTTGATGCCATACTTCCTTTGGTTTCTTGTCAGTTCCCTGGAGTGAGTAGACATTGTTCCCAATTTCCTGGGAATGTGTGCCCCCCCTCCAAAAAAATAAATAAATAAAAGTAATGTGACTATTTTAAACATCATCAAAAATTACATTTAAAATTTATTTTGTAGCCAGGTGTGGTGGCACATACCCTTAATTCCGGCCCTTAGGAGGCAGAGGCGGGCAGATCTCTGAGTTCAAGGCCATCCTGGTCTACAGATCGAATTCCAGGACAGGCAGGGCTATGTAGAGGGACCCTGCCTCAAAATAAATAAGTTAATTATATATATACATATATAATTATATATACATAATGTGTGTGTTTATATATACATACTATAGAATACATCATACATATAATTATATACACACATACACATGTATATATACATTATATATAATATATTATATACATATTTAATTTATTTTGTATGCATGAGCATAAGCGGAGGCAGAGGATATTTGCAGGAACTGGTTTTCTCCTTTACCACGTGGGGTCCTAAGTACCAAACCCAGCCACCTTACTTTTTTAAAGAGATGATCTCTCACTGAACCAAGAGCTCACAAATTCAGCTGGACTGGCTGGCCAGCCTAGAACCCCTCAGTCGCTGCCCCTCCTCAGCCCCACGCCTTGTTCTGGCTTTTTACACGTGTGTTAGGAATCCAAACTCATGCTTCTTAATAGTATTTTTACTTAATAGTATTTTTCATTTCAATTCTCAGATACCTTTTTTTTTTTTAAATTTTATGTTCATTGGTGTCTTGCCTACATGTATGTCTGTGTGTCTGTGTGAGACTGTCAGATCTCTTGGAACTGGAGTTACAGACAGTTGTGAGCTGCCATGTGGGGGCTGGGAATTGAACTCGAGTCCTCTGGAAGAGCAGCCAGTGCTCTGAACTGCTGAGCCATCTCTCCTGCCCCCAGATATCTTCTTATCTTAGCTCTTATCATCAATTTAAAGGGATTGTAGGTCATAGAGAAATAACCAGAAAATATCCGCAGCTCCTCACTTTTGTATCCCCCAGCCCCGGATCTCAGAGAGGGAGTTGGCTCAGCCAGAGCTGGATTGAATCTGCCCAGGCTGAAGGCCTTCCTTCTCTCCAAGGGTACATACACCCTATCCAGTTCCCGAGACTCGAGGGGGCCCCCTAAGAGTCTGCAGCTGGACCAGACATCCAGGATTCCCTAGGCCTGCTCCTGCTGGCGGGTCCTCCCACCACAAGAGCTGGTTTTCAAGTTGGGGGAAGAGGCCGGTTCCCCATCCCCCAGTTATCCCCACAACGCGGAGTCCGGGGAAGGAGGAGGAGTAGGAAGGGTTGGGGTGGTGAGAGAGCCAGGTCCTCGCTAGTAAATCAAAGTTGGTTTCCCAGAGGGAGCTGCAGCCGCCGCTCCGACGTCCTTCTCCCCTCCCCCTCTGCGTTACCCCACAAGCCCAGCTCCAGGGTTTCAATTCCACCCTGAAAAGCTGTGGGGCCTCCGCTCAAACCCGCCCAGCTCCTCCAATTCCCAACAACAGCTTAAGTTACAGGAAAGAGCGAGCGAGGGGAGGGGGGGGCGAGGTGACCCCCTGCCTTGAAGCAAAGGAGAGAAATCCTGGGAGAGAGGAGGGAGAGCAGGAGAAGAAACAGAGGGAGTTAGGAGATGCCCCCTCCCAAATGGAAGGCAGTGGCCGAGCTGAGAGGAATCCCCCGGTGAAAAGCCAACTTTCACAGCGGGTATCCACACATTTCCCCTCACAGAGCCTCCCCACTTCAACCTGTAGGTAACTCAGGCTTCCCCTTTCTTCTTGGTGTTAGGCCCTAGCCTTTCAGAACAGAACAGGAGACAGAATACTTGATCCATTCATCCCTACGAACCCTAATTTCTTCAATGTAAAAAGCAAAGTCAGTCACCCACCAAACTCAGCGTTAGATGTCTGAGCCTCCTTTTCTGCCCTGAGCCACCCATGTTTGCTCAAGCAAGGCCTGGGCTAATTAAAGCCCTTAAGTAATACATTCTCTGTAATACCTGTTTAATCCTTTTAAAGCCCATTTTGCCTTCCAGAAACACGGGTGTAGGTGCTGGAGAGATGAAGGGACTAAACAGGCTTGGATTTTGGCAGGGCCAGGTGACAGGCACCGAGGACCTGGGAGGGCAGGAAGCAGAGGTCGCAGAATCCTAGGTCTTTGCAGATGAGAGCGACTTCCATTGATCCTTTTCCATTGGCTTCTGACTGCGGAGATTACAGGCATGACCACCGCTCACAGGTCTGTGTCCAGCTGACCTTGGTGCCATTCCTTCCTTATATATTTAATGTGCGGTGCTGTTTTACCCGCATGTGTGTCTGTGTGAGGGTGCTAGATCCCCTGGAACTGGAGTTACAGACAGCTATGAGCTGCCCTGTGGGTCCTGGGAATTGAACCTGGGTCCTCTGGAAGAGCAGCCAATTCTCTTAACCACTGAACCATCTCTCCAGCCCCATCTGAGCTCAGTCGCTAGTCCCAAGAAGACTTGGGTTTTTTGTTTATTTGGTTTGGTTTTGGTTTCAGGTGTTTTGACTTTTTTTTTTTAAGACAGAGTCTCACTATGTAGCCCTGGCTAGACTAGAACACACTGTGTAGACCAGGCTGGCCTCAAACTTGCAGATCCCCACCCGCCTCTGTCTCCCAAATGTTGGGATTAAAGCTATGCTCTACCACACCCAGCCCAAGAACGACGTATTTTTGATTAGAGAATAAAACCTTTAATTATTGGAAAGTATCTGAAATATTTTTGCTCTCCTTTCATAGTCCCCAGACAGATGCCAACAATCCCTCCCTCTTTAGGGCAGAAGGACAGTAATGCTTTGGGAAGGAAGAACAGTGATCCATTATGGAGGAGAAAGGTGGGGCTCACTCTCTGCCAGAGCTTCCTGGAGAAGAGACATTTCCCTCAGGAGCACCCCACAACAGGCATGATCCCCTAGAGGTTCTGTAGACAGAGAGAGGCAGAGAAGCTGGCTTCTCTGAGAAGGAGCTGGGGTTGGGGGAAGAGAGGGTGGGCTAGTGAGGTAAGTGCTTTGACAGCTGTTCCTATGGTGGGAGGCCACATGGAGGACTTGTGGGGAAGAGGGGGCCCTAGGCAGTGCCCCTCAGGTTTCCTTAGCTGGGCATTCTCTATGCTGTCTTTTGAGCATGCTTGTGGTATGCAGGATATCACTGGCAGGCTGTCATTCACTCAGCTATGTGTGACACACAAGCCTTTAAGCCTGTCTGGGTCTGGGAGGCTTTGAGTGAAGTAAGTTCCAGAAAAGCAAACACAGTCCGTCTCACAGCCCCCTCCCCCTCCCCAACATCAGCCTGTGCTTTTAGAATTCTTTCTCTTTTAAAAAACTTTATTTAATATTAGACCTGGAACTCGCTTTGTAGATCAGGCTAGCCTCCAGTCTCAGAGATCTCCCACCCCTCTGCCTCCCACGTGCTCAGTGGTTTAAAGGCATGTGCCATCATACCTGGTCTTTTTTTTTTTTTTGAAACAAGGTCCCGTGTAATCCAGGCTAGCCTTCAACTTGGTATGTAGTCAAGGCTGCTCTTGAACTCCTGATGCTCATGTCTCCAACTTTCCAAGTGCTAGTGTTAACTGGTATGCACCATCCCACCTCTGACTTAGACTGTCTGCCTTATATGAAGCAGGTGCCCCATAATTTGTTGGATTAAAAACAACAACAGCTGGGTGGTGGTGGTGCATACCTTTAATCCCAGCACTCGGGAGGCAGAGGCAGGTGGATCTTTGTGAGTTCGAGGCCAGCCTGGTCTATGGTGTAAGTTTCAGGACAGCCAGGGCTGTTACACAGAGAAACCCTGTCTCGAAAAAACCAACCAACCAACCAACCAAACAAACAAACAAACAAACAAAAAAGCCAGCAACTGAAACAACTCCTGGCCCAGCAGCGGAAGGAGCTCGCTGCCAGGCCTGACGACTTGAGTTCGATCCTGGGGAACTCACATAGTGAAAGAAGGAGACAGGACTCCTAGAAGTTGTCCTCTGATGTCTGCATGCACCTACAAAACAAACAAACAAACAAACAAACAAACAAACAAATAAATGTAATTTAAGAAATAACAACGCATATTAACCAAGCTTTTAGCTTAGCACTGGGTCAAGGGAGGGCTACATGCCATTTCACAACTGAAGCAAGGTAAATGAAACTTCTGAACTGGAATCAGGAAAAACAAGCCGTGTGGCATTCTCTTGTCTAGAATCTGGCCTGGCCTGATTCTTCCTCAGGCTCCCCTCTTGGCTCTTAAAGGTTGGCATCTCAGACAGCTTTTAGCCTTCCCATTCTCGGTTCTCTAGATGGTCTCTGTCCCACTTGCAGCTCCCCATCTTAGGCTAGTGACCTCCCACTGGGCACTGGGCTTCAAAATTGATCTGCCTATACACCCCTCAGATGGCCCATGATGGAGCTGGTCCACGCTCAGCTTCGATTTTTCCTTGATGTTCTGACCATGGCCAATGATAGCTGGGATATCTAGTCAGAAACCTGGGGGTGGATCTCCTTTCTTCCTGCCTCTCTCCACATTTACACACCCCCTCATCTCAGTTCCCACCCTTACTATCTCTTGCCTGAAAGCTTTAAAATAAAAGATTGGTACAGTTGTATGTATTGGATACAGTGTGATCATTTGGTACATGAATAGAATCTGTAATAATCAAAGGGTAGCAGACATTTCCATTTCCTTAAACATTGGTCATTTCTTTGTGTTGGTTTATACTTCCTACTTCTATGAAAATAAACTTTTTTTTTCTCCCTAGACAATCCAGTGTCTCTCTTATGGAAGGTGAATGCTCTTCAGCCCTGGAGTTACCTTTTTTTGTTTTTCAAGACAGGGTTTCTCTGTGTAACAAACAACCTTGGCTGTCCTGGAACTGGCTTTGTAGACCAGGCTGGCCTCGAACTCAGGGAGATCCGCCTATCTCTGCCTCCTGAGTGCTGGGATTAAAGGCCTGCGACACCACCACCCGGCTACCGTTTTTTTAAGATTGGGTTTTATGTAGCTCAAGCTGGTCTCCAGCTCTCTATGTAACTGAGGATGACTTTGCTCTGCTCAAAGTGAACTTTTTAACTTTGTATGTGTGACTGTGACTAGGTTGGATTTGTCTTTCTGTGCCTTACCTGGTCCCTTGCAATCCACCCTAGAGTTATGTCTCTGGATCCCCGTTGTGTTTCTCAAAACTGCCCAAATACACGACCTATAACTTAAGTGTAACTCTTTTCCTCTGCTAGATTCTACAGTGCCCCCCCCCAGCCCCCTTCCAGGCCTGGTCTGTGTACAAGGTGCTCACTCAAAGCCTCTTGTGCCATCACTACCCCCACTTCTCTCCCCCCCTACTCCCCGCCTCAGTCCCCCAGATGCAAATGGAGCTCTAACAGGGCCAAGTACCTGGGCACCCTGCCCATTCCCCAACCCATCTATTCCCCCAGAATGCCGCTGTACTGGCATTCCACGCTCTGGACCGCCTGCCTGTTTCTCCATTAGGTTGTGAATGCATATTTCTGCATCCAGAGTCCTGCAGGGCTCATCCCTCTGGCCTTTCTTGCCTCATCCTCATTCACTCATTCCAACCATGCCTCTAACTCAGTTAGATACCCTTCTCATGATGCCTTCGCAGCACCAGGGACCTTCTCTCCGTAGAGCTGATAGATAAAGCCTCTGGGCTTTATCTAGCTGTGCTTGTGATTGTGTGATGAATGTTAACCTCTCCCATTGGAACCTATGCTGCGTAGGAACATGGCTGGGTCTGGTGCTTAATCTATAAATTTGTTAAGCGAATAAATACACAATTTCTTAAAGGCACTACGCACTGTATAGTGGAGGAGACATAGCTTTAAGGGCCAGGTGTGGGTGCACACCTGTGATGCCAGGGTTTGGGAGGTGGAAGCAGGAGGATCAGGAGTTCAATGTCATACTCTACTACATAGCAAGTGAGTTTGAGGCCACAGCGAGCTTCATGAGATCCTGTCTCAAAACAAAAGAAAAAGCCCAGGGTGACAGTGCTTTGAAATTCATGCTACTCAGGAGGCTGAGGAGGCAAGATCACAGGAGTGAGTGCTGTGGAATAATCCTTCTGAATACTGTATGAATATATGTCACTATGATTGGTTTAATAAACAAGATGACTAGCCAATACCTGAACAGGATAAAGTTAGGCGGGAAAGCCAAACTGAGAATGATGGGATGAGGAAGGGTGGAGTCAGAGAGACGACAGCCAGACAGAGAATAAGGCAGACACACAAAATAGGATAGAGGTAAAAGCCAAGAGTCTTGGGGCAGAACATAGATTAATTAAAATGGTTTAAGTTGTAAGAGCTAGTTAATAACAAACCTGAGCTATTGGCCGAGCATTTATAATTTATATTACATCTCTGAGTCAGTTATTTGGGAAGTGGCTGCCAGTTATTTGGGAGCAGGTGGTCAGGACAGGAAAACTCTTCCTACAAGTGAGTCAAGACACCCTAGTTAATGAGATCTTGTCTCAAAATAAAAAGTCAAAAGAACTGGAGAAATGCCTCAGCCATTAAGAATCCTTGCTGCTCTTGTAAGAGGACTAGAGTTCAGTTCCAGCACCCACATGATATGTCTCAATCAGTACCAGGGATCTAGTGCCCTCTTCTGGCACCTGAGGGCTCCTGGCATGCATGAATTACACTTACATACACACAGGAAAAACACTCCTACACATAAGTATAAAGAAATAAATCTTTAACAAAATAGCTTGGCATGGTGGCAATCATGAGGCAGAGCAGACATGATCAACATAAGGAGTTCTAGGCTAGCCAGTGCTACATAGTAAGAACCTGTCTCAAAACAAACAAAAAACAATTAAATAACTGTACACACACACAGAGAGAAATAAATAAAAAATGGCTAGGAATGTAGCTTAGTGGTAGAGCACTTGCCTAGAATGTACAAGACCCTGGATTCAGTCCCTGGCACCACAAAATATATATATGTATATCCCAGCAGGCCTGATTTTATTTTTGCTTTTTTATTTTTTTGTTTTTTGAAATAGGTTCTCACTCTTTGCTCTTGCTGGCCTCAAACTCATAGAGATCCATTGCGTCTGCCTCTCAAGTGCTGGGATTAAAGACACGTGCCACCACGCCTTGCTCTCTTTTTAGATTTTTCAATTCTAAGTGTATGGGTGTTTTGCCTGCGTGTATGTCTGTGCGCCCTGTGCATGCCTGGTGTTTACTAAGGTCAGAAGAGGGTATCAGAGCCCCTGGGACTGGGTTTTCAGATGACTGTGAGCCAGAATGTGGGTGCTGGGAATTGAGATGAGTCCTTGGCAGGATTAAGTGCTCTTAACTATTGAGCCATCTCTCCAGCACCTTAATTTTTTTGGTAATTTTATTTATTATTTTGTTTTTTTCAAGACAGCGTTTCACTGTGTAGCCTTGGCTGTCTTGGAACTCACTCTGTAGACCAGGTTGGCCTCAAACTCAGTGATCCACCTGCCTCTGTCTTCTGAGTGCTGGGACCGTGCCACCACCTTTTTTTTTTCATTTTTTCTTTCCTTTCTTTCTTTTTTTTTTTTTTAAAGTTTTATTTATTTATTATGTATACAGCATATGTGACTGTAGGCCAGAAGAGGGCACCAGTTCTCATTACAGATGGTTGTGAGCCACCATGTGATTGCTGGGAATTGAACTCGGGACCTCTGGAAGAGCAGCAGTCAGTGCTCTTAACCTCCGAGCCATCTCTCCAGCTCATTTTTTTTTTTTTTTTCAATTTTCGAGACAGGGTTTCTCTGTGTAGTTTTTGGAGCTGTCTTGGATCTTCCTCTTTAGACCAGGCTGGCCTCGAACTCACAGAGATCCACCTGCCTCTGCCTCCCAAGTGCTTGGATTAAGGGCCACCACTGCCTGGCTCCCATTTTTAAAATTTAAAAATTATATCTATTTATTTTGTATGTAGGGGCATGTGTGTGGAAGTCTGAGCACAACTTGTGGCCTCCAGTTCTCTTCTCCTCCATGTGGGTCCCTAGGACTGATGTCCAATCATCAGGCTTGGCAGCAAGCGCCAACTTTACCCACTGAGTTGCTTTACCAGTCCTTCAAAACATTTGACATCCAGGAGTTGCTTGGTACATGGCTCACACTGTAAAAGGAGTCTGTGACCAGCCTGGGTAACAAGGACACGGCATTTTCTTTTCAGCTCCTTCAGCTATTATGTTGGTCTTGAAATCAGAAATCCTTAGTGTGTGCAAGGCCTGATGTGTGTGTGTGTGTGTGTGTGTGTGTGTGTGTGTGTGTGTGTGTGCGCGCGTGTCTCCCAGTTTGTATTCTTCTGGTCCTGGGCTTGAGCCTCAGAAGAGAGGGAAGAGGGAAGGAGGGAGGGAGAGAGACAGGTGGGTGATGGGTGGGGTGGGTGGGAGTGCGATGGGGAGGAGAGGAAAGCAGGCAGGCAGGGACAGAGGGAGAGAGAAGAGGAATAGTGTGTTGAAGGAGTGAAAAACTGACTGACTGCATGAAAAAGGTTCTTTATTCCCACTTCCCAGCTTCACCCCTCAGTCTTGGAGTGGTCCAAGGGATAACTGTCACCCAGGCTACCCCTAACCTGGAAATAGATTTGCCCTGGAAGGAAATCGAAGATGCAACACTTGCACTGGATTTGCTCTCAATTTATATTAGACTGTGAACTTCCTGAATGGGGTACAGGAGCCTGTCTTACTTTTAAAATTTGATTTATAGATTTATTTATTTATTTATTTATTTTATTCATTCATTCATTCATTCATTCATTTATTTTCCATGTCCAGGTATTTTGCTAGCCGGTATGTGTCACATTCATGTAGTACCCAAGGAGGCCAGAAGAGGGCATCTGATGCCCTGGAACTGGAGTTCTAGACCTGTGTGAGCCATTAAGTGGGTTCTGGGACTCAAACCCAGGTCCTCTAAAGGAGCAGCCAGTGTTCTTAACCGCTGAGCCGGCTCTCCAGCCCCAGAACACTTTCTTCTTTAAAAGAGGGGAAAGAGAAGTTATTCAAGACTCCATAAGGATACTGAGGGTGGTGGTACATATCTTTAATCTCAGCACATTTAGAAGACAGATCTCTGTGAATTCGAGGCCATCCTGGTCTACATAGAGAGTTTTAGGTCATCCAGGATTTTACTGTGAGGCCCTGTCTTAAAAAAAAAAAATCATCCAATAAGGAGCATTTTCAGGTTGTAAAGAATTTGAATATTTTTGTTTGTTTCTTTTGATTTTTCCAGACAGGGTTTCTCTGTGTAACAACAGTACTGGCTGTCCTGGCACTAGCTCAGTAGACCAGGCTGGCCTCGAACTCACAGAAACCTGCCTGCTTCTGCCTCCCGAGTGCTGGGATTAAAGCTGTCTGCCATCACTGCCTGACTTTTGTTTATTTCTTTTCTTCCATTCTCATTCTGCACTTGAGGCTGGCCTGGAACTCCTAGTAATTCTCCTGCCTCAGACTTCTGGGATCACAGTGGTGAGCTGCTGAAAATTTACAGTCACTCATCTAGTCGGGGGTGGGGTGGGGAAGAGACCACTTCTTAACCCTGTGAAGCCCAGGTTCATCATAGTCTTCTCTCCTTTATGTTGCTGTTTTGCCATTTCCAAACGCAGCCTAATCCTAGATCGGAGCAGGAGGCAGCTCTTACAGTTAGGAAGATTTGGCCCACACTGAGAAACAAAAGCGGCGTTCTAAACTCAGTCTTCTTTCTTTTTAAGTTCTCCTCCTCTTTCTCTCCAGAGAGACAACAGAAATAATTGATCCATCATCCCTTACCAGACACAGATTCCCGTGCAAATTCCCTCCACTCTCCAGACCTCAAATTTACAAGCCTAGTGTGTTGGGGGGGGGGGGGGGGCTTTCTACGGACCACCCCACCCCTCAGCCAGGTGAGAGGTGGAGAGGAGAAATCCTCTATCACAACCCCAGCCTCCACCCTCGCCACACACACCATCTCTCGGGTGTGGAATCACTTAAAGTTTGGGTAAAACTCCCTTTTCTCCCGGGAGATCAAATCTGGAAGCCTTTAGGAGGCGGGGCAGGGATGGGGAGGGAGAAGGCAAATTCCCCAAAACATTCGTCAGACCTAAGAGAGCGGTTTATTCCCTCAAAACTGCCCATCACCCCCGCCATTAACTTTCTATTAAGACCTCCTCCTTATGGCAACTAAACTTTACTTTGCATAATTAAGATTTTCCTCGGAAGGGGGGTGGATTGAAACCTCAGCTCCGGGCCTTTCTCCTTCACCTCACCCCCCACCCCTGCCCTAGCCCTGCAGCCTGGCCTCTGAGTTCCTGAATTTTCTCACTTTGAGGTGCCACGGAACACAAAGAACCATAATGGGCTCCTTTGTGCTCGCTATGGGGCAATTACACCCCGGAGTCCCGGCCCCTTTAAGAGCCCCTTAAAGAGACAGGCTCTCATTTTTCAGAGGGTTACTTAAGGGTGTGTGAAGGGGGAGGGGCGAGGCAAACTTCTAGGGGTCCTTGTTTAGGGTGGAGTTACACTTTTACCACGACTGTATGAGAAGGAGTTCAAAGAAGTCTTTGCAAAAAAAGTTTTAAAAGTTCGCTTACGAGCTTTTAAAACACACACATTTTTATATTTTTATATATTTTTTAACCTGGGATTTTTTTTTTCTCACTTGATTTTATAAACGGCATTGGAAAAGGGAGGCGGGGTTGAGGAGCGGGGACGACAGGAGCAAAGAGCTTGTGTACCCGAGAGCGCCTGGGCTCCAGGACCACAGATCAGGCTTGAGTCGCCTGGTTCGGACGCCACCCTGGGAAAACGTGTCTCTGGACCTCGCCTCGGCGACTCCGAAGAAATCGCGGATTGAGCAAACAGCCCCTAATATAATAATAGCTTGTCTCTTTAAAAAAAGCCAAGGGAGGGGGGTAGAGTTTTCTTGGCATCTGGTTTCTGATCTCATTATGTTGTGGTCGACCAATCCAGCCCTCGGGGCTGGTCCTCGAGTTTAAATCTGATTGGCCGAGAGCACATTTTGGGACGGTGCAAAGCTCGACGGGGCGGTTTCAAGGATCCCTTTGGAGGGGGGGCGGGCTGAGGAGAGGGCGGGGCCGCCAGCGGGGGCCCCCTTGAAACCGACTAATTGGGATCGGAGAGGCCGAGGTGAGGGCTGAAGGAGGCACAAAGGAGTCGCTGGGTAGAGGAGGGTGGGGAGAGGGGAAGCCCAGAGGCTAGAGGAGGAGGAAGAGGAGCGAGGGCAGCTGTGCGCGGTGTCTTCGACCACTCAGTCGGACCGCGGCGAGCCAGCAGGCGGGTGCGCCGCCCCCTCCCCCGCCCGGCCTCCCCAACTCTGCGGCCGCGAGCAAAGTTTGCAAAGAGGCGCGGGAGGCGGCCGGGCAGCTAGGCGGCCGCCGCCGGGAAGGCGCGCGGTCTCGGGGTTGGGGGCGGGGGCTGGGGGGAGCCCAGGAGCCGAGTGGGGGGCGGCGGCCAGCATGCGGGCCCGCAGCGCCCTGCCCCGCAGCGCCCTGCCCCGCTTGCTGCTGCCACTGCTGCTGCTGCCAGCCGCCGGGCCGGCCCAGTTTCACGGGGAGAAGGGCATCTCCATCCCGGACCACGGCTTCTGCCAGCCCATCTCCATCCCGCTGTGCACGGACATCGCCTACAACCAGACCATCATGCCCAACCTTCTTGGCCACACGAACCAGGAGGACGCGGGTCTGGAGGTGCACCAGTTCTACCCGCTGGTGAAGGTGCAGTGCTCGCCCGAGCTGCGCTTCTTCCTGTGCTCCATGTACGCTCCGGTGTGCACAGTGCTGGAGCAGGCCATCCCGCCGTGCCGCTCCATCTGCGAGCGAGCGCGCCAAGGCTGCGAGGCGCTCATGAACAAGTTCGGCTTCCAGTGGCCCGAGCGCCTCCGCTGCGAGCATTTCCCGCGTCATGGCGCGGAGCAGATCTGCGTGGGGCAAAACCACTCCGAGGACGGAGCTCCTGCGCTACTCACCACCGCGCCGCCTTCCGGGCTGCAGCCCGGCGCGGGTGGCACCCCGGGCGGCCCTGGCGGCGGTGGCGTGCCCCCACGCTACGCCACTCTGGAGCACCCTTTCCACTGCCCCCGCGTCCTCAAGGTGCCGTCCTATCTCAGCTATAAGTTTCTAGGTGAGCGTGATTGTGCAGCGCCCTGCGAGCCCGCACGGCCCGACGGCTCCATGTTCTTCTCGCAGGAGGAGACGCGTTTTGCCCGTCTCTGGATCCTCACCTGGTCGGTGCTGTGCTGCGCTTCCACGTTCTTCACGGTCACCACCTACTTAGTGGACATGCAGCGCTTCCGCTACCCAGAGCGGCCCATCATCTTCCTGTCCGGCTGCTACACCATGGTGTCGGTGGCCTACATCGCGGGCTTCGTGCTCCAGGAGCGCGTGGTGTGCAATGAGCGCTTCTCTGAGGACGGTTACCGCACGGTGGTGCAGGGAACCAAGAAAGAGGGCTGCACTATACTCTTCATGATGCTGTACTTCTTCAGCATGGCCAGCTCCATCTGGTGGGTGATTCTCTCCCTCACCTGGTTCCTGGCAGCCGGTATGAAGTGGGGCCACGAGGCCATCGAGGCCAATTCGCAGTACTTCCACCTGGCCGCCTGGGCCGTGCCGGCCGTCAAAACCATCACCATCCTGGCCATGGGCCAGATCGACGGCGACCTGCTGAGCGGCGTGTGCTTCGTGGGCCTCAACAGCCTGGACCCGCTGCGGGGCTTCGTGCTGGCGCCGCTCTTCGTGTACCTGTTCATCGGCACCTCCTTCCTGCTGGCCGGCTTCGTGTCGCTCTTCCGCATCCGCACCATCATGAAGCACGACGGCACCAAGACCGAGAAGCTGGAGAGGCTCATGGTGCGCATCGGCGTCTTCTCGGTGCTCTACACGGTCCCGGCCACCATCGTCATCGCCTGCTACTTCTACGAGCAGGCCTTCCGCGAGCACTGGGAGCGCTCGTGGGTAAGCCAGCACTGCAAGAGCCTGGCCATCCCGTGCCCGGCCCACTACACGCCGCGCATGTCGCCCGACTTCACAGTCTACATGATCAAATACCTCATGACGCTCATCGTGGGCATCACGTCGGGCTTCTGGATCTGGTCCGGCAAGACGCTGCACTCGTGGAGGAAGTTTTACACGCGTCTCACCAACAGCCGGCACGGCGAGACCACCGTGTGAAGCGGCCTCGCCTGGTGGGCACCCCCTCCCTCCCCCAGGGCCGGACCGCGTGGTGCCCTCCTTCACTCGGGAGGGGGTGCGCCCTATGGACTCCTATTTTATTTTTTTAAATAAAGAACAGTAAAAACCATCTTATTTTAGGTCGCTTTTTAAAAAGAACTCTGTCCAACACCCCTACCAGGTTTGTAATTAAAACTGTAAATAGTCTTTGTAAATTTAATTATATATTTTATATTTAAAAGGAAAATCGGGAAAAAAAAAAAAAAAGACCAGCGAGGGCGCCAGGGCTGAAGAATGGGGTGGGGGTGGGGGAGGAGGTCTCGTCTTTTCTAAGTGCCCTTTTAAAAGCCGCCCTGTGCTCTGGTTCGAATTTTTTGGTGATTTGGCAGGGCTGGGCCTGCTGGGAGAGGCACCTAGCATGCGCGCTGTTTTTGTTGGCTTCAAGGAGTTGGGAGTTAGTTCCACTCAAGTTCTATAAAAGCCAAATTTGCAAGCCTCCTCGCCGACGCGGGGCCTGTGGAAGCTGTTGGATATTTTTTAACGAGACTTGGATTCGTTTTGTTATATTTTATTTCCCGTTCTTCTCCCCCACCCCACCCCCCTCTCACCCTCCTCATTTGTTCTGTCTCCCTCACTCGAAATCTGGAAACCTCCCAATCCAGATGCAGACGCGGAAAAACATACCGCTTTTCGGGAGAGGGCGGAGATGTGGGGAGGAATGGCCTCCACCACCACCACCCCCCCAGCCCACTCCCCCGCGGGCACGGAGATCCTTCTGTGGTTTCAGCTCCGGCCCACGCGCGCAGAGTGGGCCACAAAACGCTTTGTGAAGTGTGTTTTGACACCCCCCGCCCCGTACACACACCATTTTAAGAACTACCCTCTTTCTCTGAATTTTAGAGGTTCCACTAGCCTCTGAAACCTGTGTTTGCAAACCCTGGGACCTTTTGCCCTTCGATCCCTTTCTCTCCCGGTAGTCTGCTCCCCGCAGTGGTATCCAGGTTAGCAGTTTGTAGGGTTGGGTTGTGTGTTATGTGTGGGGTTTTGTTTGTTTGTTTTTGGTTTTTTCCAAAAGCAGTAAAAATGGTTGGGTTGGAGGGAGGGGAATGGATGGGCTGGTGGGAATTTTAGTTTTCTTTTGACAAAAGACTGGCCTTTTAAAAAAATAAAAAGTTGTCCAGGAAAACAAGAACAGAAACTACTGGGTTAAGTTCGCTTTAGAAGGCCTCTCTGGGCAGGCTCTTTGTGGCTGTGGGGATGGGGTTGCGTGTTTGCTGACATTCTATATCATAAGAGTGATAGAATGTGTCTAACATGTTTCTTCCCCCTGCACACAAATAAAAGTAAAGATTTTTCATAAGTTAGCTGCCTGAGAGATGATATATAAAGTATCTTTGCCAGTATGAGAATTCCAGTCTCCAACACACATCAGTCCCCTCTGCTGTTTGGAGTATTTTAGAATTTGGAGGCTGAAGAATTGCAGTCCAGCATGCCAGAGCTCTGCTGTCACCAACCCTCCTGTTTCTTGATAATAGTGCAAATTAAACCTAATAATCATCCTAATAAAGCGCATTTAATTATCTTCAGAGATCTAGCCCTTTAATTGTATTTAACAGGGTTGTAACTCCCCCCTCCCCTTAACCAAACCACACACACCCCCTCCTCCCCTCTCCCCTTCACCTATTTGGTTGGGGGTTGGGGAGAGCGGGCTCCTTGCCCAAGGCCTGGATTGTTTGACTAAATAGTTACGGGGAAACTGATTTCTTATCATCTTTTGTTGGCAAACTTGGGGGGACAGGGGAGAAAGTAAGTTGGAACCCCGACTTCCATGTGTTTGTGCGTGTTCGTTTATGTTGGGGGAAGGGAAGTGGGAATGTTTGGTGGTAATTGAAGTCATATGTGGGGCTTTGTTTGCAATTGTATTGAAGCCTGGGCATTTCAGCAGAGACCCCCCTTCCCAAAATATATAGTCTTTCTCCAAATTATTTGTGCTAAATTCACCAAGTCTTCAATATAAATTTGCCTGTGATGGGGGCGGGGAAGCAATGTCACCGCCCCAGGGCTCCATTTCTTTTCAGTCTGAAAGGACCCAGTAAAGGTGATAGGAAAGAGTTAAATTCCACACAATTATGAGTGTCTCTCCTGGCAATAAAGGTGAGACTCCAGGAATCCAGTGGGGTTTACCAGTGCCTGGGATGAAGTACAACAGGAAGAGGATGCTGGTTTCTGCTGAAAAACTGGGGAGAGCCTTCCCCACCCTCGAGATTGCCAGGGTCTTGGCTCTGTGCGCTTCTGTGACATCCGCTTCTGTGCCCTCACAGGAATGGCCTAAAGAGAGGTGAGCTGGTGACACTAGCCTTTTCTCCCAGCCCCCTCCCCCACCTCAAGGTCTCCTGCCAACATAGGGGTACGGGGCCGTGACAATAGACAAAGTTGCTTCGTGACGGGCAGGGGAGGAAAGATAAATGAGCCACAGATCCTAAAGATGCAGCCCCCTCCTTTAGGAGGTGGCCAAGGAGTGAAGTGCCTGAGAGAACACAGTGGGGGAGCCCTCCCTCCGTCCCACTCCCACTTCAAGGAAACCTCTGAAAGGAGGGGGAGCTTGAGGCCGAAGTGTGAGGGTACTGCAAGTTAGAAAAGGCCTTAGAGGAACCCCAACGGTCAACTGCCTGAGCTTGAGGCTGCACCTGGAGTCGGTGTCTCCACTGTTTGGAGAACCCAGTTAAAACATGGGCTCGGAGGTCGGCTTCTAGGTCCTATGTGGAGGGACCACTTTCTGTCTTGTAAACGGGTTGTTCCTTCCCTCTGGAGGAAGGCCTTGCATTTAATGGAGGGTAGGATTGAAAAGAAAACTTAGTAGGTCACAGGCCGTAGGTGATGTCTCCCTGTTCTCTCAAGTCCTAGAGTGACATGGCAGCTCTGCTGTGGCCAGATCTCTCCTTGAGACAGCTCTGCTGTGGCTAGATCTCTCCTTGAGACACCCCCCTTACTGTTTAGACTGTTTAACCCTCCTCCCCCCCAAGTCCCGGCTTTATGTCAAAAACATCCCATTGTTACAAATTCTTACTCCTTTAAGAGGTCGTTAAAAAGCGAGCCTCCAGGAAGCCACTTAAGTTTTCCTAGACAAATTCCTCTGTCTCCCAAAGATTGAGTATTGGGTTCTTTTTAGTGGACCTGCAACTGCCAACTCCTGGACTATTGAAGGGGGAAGTCTCCAAGAGGCGTTGGGACTCTTGCTTTTGGTTGGATTCTGGCTATACTGGCTGGGTGCTATAGAACCTGCATGTGAGCTCATGGAGCCATAGTCCTGCCCTTCAGTTGAATTGTCCCTTCTGCGGATTTTGCTGCTCACTGGATCGGATCACCTCAAACCCCTAAAGTTAAATCTCTGATGGAAGATTACACTGACTCGGAATATGAACACTCTTTAGGTCTTTGGGGGCCTGGGGGACTGGGGAGAGGCCAGCCCACATGAACACACAATTCTACATTCTAAGTTTAGGAGGATTCTGGACCATTTGGCCCACTCCCCTGCCCCAGCTAATTACGCTCATCTCTGCGGTGGGACGGTGGGACGGGAAGCAGTGTGGTGGCCATGGTAGCTCCCGCCTGTAATCCCAGCCCTCGGGAGGCCGAGAGTAAGGATGGGTTGGGCCACAAAGGGAATTCTAGGCCAGCCTGGGCTATGATGAAACTCTCTCAAAACAACAGTAAACACACACACACACACACACACACACACACACACACACACACGGAGTAGGGGGCAGGGGCACAACTAACTAGACCTATAAAAGCAGAAACCCCCGAACTAGATGGTTCTTAGGGTGATGAGATTCTTCTCTCGGGTAACCAATTATCAGACCCAGCAGAGTGGGGAGTCGACGACATGGAGTGTTTGGAGGGACAAAGGACAGGTCTCTGCATCTATGTGTGGAGAGACGCCTGGGTGAGGCAGGCCAATTGTGCACACTTCTGCGGGTTTTCTCACCTCTGCCTGGTGTCCCCATGGGCAGGCAGAAAGGCCATGTTCCTGTCAAGCAAGGCTGCCATGAGGGTAAGCTAGGTGATACAGACAGAGCAGCCCAGAGCACATGTCAGACAGACCCTAGCACTTTCCCAACTACTTAGGGTAAACTCCTGAAAGTAGAATTACTGACTCCAAGGACAGACGTTTCTTGAGAGCCTTATAACCTACTGGTATTAGGACTTTTCACAGATGAGAATGATTTCCCATGATCCTAGGTTCGAGCTCTGATTCTGAATGCTAGCCCAGTGTCTAGGGGCTCCTCGGGGTGGTGGTGGGCAACGTTTGTCTCCCTCTCTGATTAGGACACAAATGTCTTACTTGCCTGAGTGAGCAGGGCACACACCAGGGCGGGACTGCCTCTCCAACGGCTTTGAAGCCAGCTAATTAGGGCTAGGGCTGTCACAGCTGGCTTCCCCTGTGCCTCCCCCCACTCTCCTCCTGAACCTCCTGCCCCAGCTTCCCCGCCTAAGAGCCTTCCCCAGCCGCCTTGCCTGCCCCGGCAGACTAGTCCTCCAAGCCCTCAGCTAAGGTACCAGATTTTGCAAACCGGAAGGGCTAAGGCAAAACGTAAGTAAGATGAAGAAGGTGGGGGTCGGACAAGGGAACGCACTCATACTTTGCAGTTTAGAGTCTTGACTGCCTGTTGCCCGGGCTGCCCTCCTCGTCCCCAGTGAGACCTAGTGAGGAGCCAACCTGGGCTGGGGGCTGAGCTCGGAGCCCTTTGTTTGAAAGCCAAAGCTTTCTGAAGGTTCCAGCTTCCCGATCTGGCCCTTATAATTAGCCCCAATCAGAGTGTTTATGTCGGGGGCCTCGTGCGGAACTCAGAGCCCCGTGATTTCATTTAAAACCTGGGGAGAGGGGGAGGGGACTTGTGTGGGGGCAAGCGAAAAAGAGGGAGGAGGTGGAAAAAGAGGGAGGAGGTGGAAGGTGGTGACAAGAAGCCCCGGAAGAAGGTGGGATGAGAGGGTTCTGGGGGGAACAAACACCCCCTCTTTGGCCATAGCAGGAGACAAGACACCTTCCCAGGATAGCTGACCCCCAGCATCCTGACTCAGGGCAGGCTCTGTGGGTGGGTGGGCTCATGCCAGTCGGAAATAGCTTGGATATAATTAACACAAGTAATCACCTCTCAGCCCAGTGGGAGGGAAGGGTGCAGGCAGGCCAGAGCCCGGCTCCCCCAGGAAGCTCTGGCTGCCATTCTTCTTCCTCTCCCTAAGGGCCTGGGGTTAGCCAGGCTCTGCAGCTGCTGGAGACAGAGTATGGTCAGGGAAGGGGTGTGGGAACGAAGGCGGCTTATTCTTATCTCTGGCCTCCTGGGTGATAGCAGAGTGTGGGCTAAGGTAGAAAAGCTGGGGCTTGAGGGGACAGCAGGAATTGTGGGTGCAAAGGCTAGAGAGAGAGTTCCCAGCTACTGCTCCCAGGTGGCATCCGGTATGCCCCCTCCCCCTCCCTCATCCCACCCCCAACGTCTAAGCATCCCAAGGACCTCTCCAGTAGAGGTGGCTTGTAGGGAATTCTACCTACAGGACTCAGTGTTTTGTGCCAAGGGGACAGGGAGAGCCATAAGCAGTGTGGAGGCAGAGCTCACAATTCCTTTGCTTAGATCCTTCCAGGCCAGGATGGGCTGTGAGTGCAGCTCAGCAGAAGAGTACACGGCTACCATAAGTGGGGAAGGTCATGAGTTCAATCCCCAGCACTGAAAAAAAGAAAAAAAAAAAATCCTACCAGATCCCCAAGGAGTATCTGAAGTTCTTTATTCCCGTCGCCTATGATGCATAAGCTGGATCTTATGGTCTCAGATCAACCTGCCTCTTGGCTTTGCAACTTACAATCCCTGTAACTTCAATGCCCTACCCTTCCCTTCCCTTAGCCCACAAGGTCCTCAGAACTGCCCCCAGGCTGGCAGCCATATCCCATGCAGTCTTCTCGACTTATCGTGGTTGCTGTGTTTGGTGTGTCTTTATCTCTGTGTGCCAGAGCCATGCAAGGGGCCCAAGACCACAGGCTCTGGAACCTGTCTATTAAGGTGTGTGTGTGTGTGTGTGTGTGTGTGTGTGTGTGTGTGTGCTGTGTATGTGAGTGTGTGTGTGCTGTGTATGTGGTGTGTGTGTGCTATGTATGTATGTGTGTGTGAGTTGTGTATGTGAGTGTGTGTATGTGTGTGTGTGTGTGCTGTGTATGTGGTGTGTGTGTGCTATGTATATGTGTGTGGTGTGTATGTGTGTGTATGTGTGTGTGTGTGTGTGTGTGTGTGTGGTGTGATGGAGAGGACTCTTATTCCATGAGAGGTTTTTGTCTACATAACAGAATCAACTTTACTCATACAATTTCTCTCTTGAGCCTTTTTTGATTTGTTAGGGTCTCAAGTAGACCAGGCTGGCCCAGAATCCTCAGTCTTCTTGTCTTCTTCCCACCCATCCCCTACAATGCTGGGATTTCAGGTGTGTGTGCTCAGGGTTGAACCCAGGGCTTTGTACATGATAGGCAAGCACTCTACCAACTGAGCTCTAACCCTCCTCTGACCCTCTTATTACCCTCTTTGTGCCCTACTCCCCAGCAGTCCTGAGCACCTCTTCCTTCCTAGCCCAGGGTAGTGTGTAATCTTCTATCCCCTGACGTGGGCTTCCCTGTGGACATGTCTAATTAAATTTTATTTTGCTATTCCACATGATGTTGGCTTAATTCATAACCCAGAGAAGATACCAAGTGTGGCGGAAGGAAGCCACTGTTCTGTTCTCCTACAGAATCGTTATCCAAGCCAGTGGACGCCTTTGATCCCAGCACTCGGGAGGGGGCGGGCAGAGGCAGGTGGATCTCTGTGAGTTCGAGACCAGCCTGGTCTACAAAGTGAGTTCTAGGACAGCCAAGGCTACACAGAGAAACCCTGTCTCAAAAAAAAAAAAAATCTAAGCAATGAACCGGAGTAATCTTTCATAAAACTCGAATGATGGCTCAGTAGTAAGAGTACTGGCTGCACACGCTTGAGAACCTAAGTTCGAATCCCCAGGATCAGGGTAAAGGCTGAACTTGGCTACCTGGGCCTATAACCAAGGCACTGAGAGTGGGAGACAGGAAGATCCAACAGTTCAGTTGAAAAGCAGCAAGCATCGGGTTCAGTGAGAGGCTCTGTCTCAAGAAATAAGGTGGAGCCAGGCTGTATGGCACACCTTTAATCCCAGCACTCAGGAGGCAGGTAGATCTCAAGGAGCTCCAGGCCAGCCTGGTCTACAGAGTGAGTTCCAGGACAACCAGAACGGTTACACAGAGAAACCCTGTCTCAAACAAACAAACAACAACAACAACAAAAACCAAACCAAAACAAAACAAAAAAAGAAATAAGGTGATGTGATGGAGGACATCCATGTCTAGCCTCTTGAGTTATGCATACACCCACTCACATTATAACACACACACACACCTCTGAAAATATGTTGGCAAAGCTTAACCAGGACAGAGAATTCTGGAAACCTGCACAATCTTCACTGCTAATGAGAATGTTTAAAAAAAAAAGTTTTCCTATCAGCCAGAGTAATTATTCAAATATGCAATCAACAAGTCAGAATTTCCAATTAACTCATTAATTGATGAAGGAACCAATAAGCTATTACAACCTTTCAAAGGAGAACCCAAAGCAGAGACGTGTCTGGGCTATCTTGAATGCTGAAAGGAGTAGTGAATGATGCCAGACTGGGTAATATCCATGGGCTATAATCAATTACATCTCCACCAGAGTATCTGCATTTCTGTGGAGAAGAATCACTTCCATTATTATCAGCTGTCTGAGCTGTAAAATCGTTCAAGGTCAATAAAACGTGCAAGGACATGCAATACCTTTTTGCCCATTGCTAAGTCTTTCATAGTTTCCTTCAGTTAGAAGTGCTGAGCACAGACATCTAACCTAACAAGTGCCACTCACTCCTATCAAAGAGTGTTAGTTTTGCCGGGCGGTGGTGGCACATGCCCTTCATCCCAGCACTCGGGAGGCAGAGCCAGGCGGATCTCTGTGAGTTGAGGCCAGCCTGGTCTGCAGAGCGAGATCCAGGACAGGCACCAAAACAACACAGAGAAACCTTGTCTCAAAATAAAAAAAAAAGAGTGTTAGTTTGGGTTGGGAGCTCAGAGCCACTCAGACAGAGCTGATAAACCATCCACCGTCCCCAGGCTGGCAAAGCCGTCCACCCTTATTCTTTCTCATCCTGGGTTTCTGGTTTCTGTCTCCCCTGCCTTTCTTTCTTTCCTTTTTTTTTTTTTTTTTTGGTTTTTCGAGACAGGGTTTCTCTGTGTAGCTTTGCGCCTTTCCTGGAACTCACTTGGTAGCCCAGGCAGGCCTCGAACTCACAGAGATCCGCCTGGCTCTGCCTCCCGAGTGCTGGGATTAAAGGCGTGCGCCACCACCGCCCGGCCTCCTTTTTTAATTTTTATTTTGAGTTTATGGGTGTCTTGCCTGCACGTGTGTTAGTGCACTGTGTACACGCCTGGTGTCCTCGGAGGCCAGAAGAGCGCTTCAGATCCCCTGGAACAGGACTTGCAAATAGTGGTGAGCTGCTCTGTGGGTTCTGAGTCCATCCTGAGCCTCTGGGAGAGCAGCCAGTGCACTTGACCTCTGAGCCATCGCTCCAGCCCCTCCCTTACCCTTCTTTCACCCACATCACCATCCATTTCCCTGTGACCTGTGAAGCCAACACGGCTTTTTCTTCATAGTAGTCGCCACATAGTGTATACATACCCAACGCTATACATCTATAGCATTAATAACATTAATAATGATATTGAGCTGAGCATAGTGGCACAAACCTTTAATCCTAGCACTTGGGAGGCAGAGGCAGGCTGATCTCTGTGAATCTGAGGCCAGCCTGGTCTACAGAGTGAGTTCTAGGACAGCCAGAGCTACACACGGAAACCCTGTCTGGAAAAACAAACAACAACAAACAAACAAACAAAAAAAAAAAAAAAGGAAAAGAAAAAGAAAAAGGAAAAGGAAAAGGAAAAAAAGAAAGAAAGGTCTTATGTCAACCATAATGAATTGTGTAGCTACTCCTGGAGTATTGCCTTGAGAGAGATCCCTAGGCATCACTTGGTTTAGCAGAACATCGTGCTGGGATCCATTAGTGATGTCTAACTTGGCCACAGAATCATAGATTCTAGTAGTTTTCTTGCCTGTTGGGTATTTGTCAGGCTAGCTTACACCATACACTGTTCTCCATCACCTCCTGACCAATTTTAAACATTGTTTATGGCCCTTCCTCTCTTTGACAGGGTCTTACTATGTACCCCCAGCTGCCCCGGAACTCCCCAGGTAAACCAGGTTGGCCTCGAACTCACAGAGATCTGCCTGCCTCTGCTTCCCGAGTGCTGGGATTAAAGGCCTGGGCCACCACCACCCAGCTCAGCCTTTTCTTTGTTTGTTTGTTTTGTTTTTTGTTTTTCGAGACAGGGTTTCTCTGTGTAGCTTTGCGCCTTTCCTGGATCTCGCTCCGTAGCCCAGGCTGGCCTCGGACTCACAGAGATCCACCTGGCTCTCTGCCTCCCGAGTGCTGGGATTAAAGGCGTGCGCCACCACCGCCCGGCAGCCTTTTCTTTAAAGCCTGAGATACCCAATGCCTGGATCATCATCAGCTTTTAGGTTTTTATTACTCCAACTGTGAGTCTAACTACCCTCTCCTCCGCTGTCCTATGGATACATCTCCTGTACGAAAAGCAGACTCTTGGGTCTGACCTCAGGCCACAGAATCAGAAGCTGCATCTTCACAAGGTTCCAGGGACTTGTTGACACATTCAAGTGTGAAGAACGCTGGTCCAGGGGCACCTCATTCTCAGCCGACCCCGCCCCACCTCAGTTCAGCAGCTGGTCATCTTCCGGGAAGGTGCTGGCTGAGGCCCAGGGCTAAGTTTTCCCGCAGACTCTTGACTCTTACCCCAGCAGAAACAGGTGTGTTCACGGACTATTTCAGCCGAGGCATGAGGATTTGAAACCATTTTGGCCCCACATTGGAGGAGCCTCGCGGAATTCTTTGGCCCGTTCTCTTAGGGTGTGAGGATCTGTTCGTGGACCTTTTGACCACGCCTCTACAGCACGTTGGGCCCCTTTCCTATTTGGGAGACTCTACAGAATTGTCTTGGGGGTTCCCTAGAGTCCTACTCAAACTTCCCACATAACCTTGAAGGCCTTTGCCCCTTCCCATGGGGACCTAGGAGGTGGGGTGGAGCTGGATAGTGCAGAGATAGAAAGGAGAAACACTTACTGAATTTGAGTTCAACCAGAGTTTGCCAAGCACTGTTCTGTGCCCCGGAGGGTGGGGGAGTGGGGGGTGGGGGAGCCACAGGGAAGAAGACTGGAGATGTGGTAATGGATAGCGTTGGATGTGCCTTTGTGTTTTAAGAGAAGGTTTCTCTGTGTAGCCCTGATGGACTTGTCACTCACTTTGTGGACCAGGCTGTCCTTAAACTTTCAGTGATCCCCCTACAGGCTCGAACTACTAGTGTGACTCACTACACCTGGCTGTGCCTCCTTCATTTTTGGCAGTGTTGGGGCTTGAACTCAGGGCCTTGTGCACACTCGGCGAATATTCTACCATTGAGCTACGTCCCCAGGTTCTGCTCTTTCCCTGAGCTTTGGGAAAGCAGACATATAAATAGATCATACATAAGCGCATGCGATACCAAAGGCAGACCTGGGAGTTGTTCAGAAAAAGAAAACTGAGAGAACATTCCATGCAGAGGGAACAGCCCACCGAGGCCTTGAAGAGAGGAAGGTTGTGTCACAGTCCATGAGGAGGATGTGCTCAACACGGGACGGATGTGGAGAAGATTGCGGTAGGGCTAAGTAGAATGAGGATTTGAGCTGATCCCCAGAGAAATCCAAATCTCATACTGCTTTCCTGGGCCCTGCCACAGATGTCTGAGCTATCTCTGCCTGCTCTGAACCCCAGATCTTATTTCTGTACTGACTTGAGTCCAAACCTGCCTCAAAAAATAAATTAAAAAAAAAGGGCTGGAGTTAAGAGCATGATTTTCTCTTCTAGTTCCCAACACACGTCAGGCAGTTCACGACTACCCCCAACTCCAGCTCTAGGACATCTATAGCCTCTGGCTTCTGAGGGGCCTCACACATGTGGTCTTCACATACACATGTTGAATTAAAACAAAAATAGTAAAATTTTAGCCAGGCAGTGGTGGCGCACGCCTTTAATCCCAGCACTCAGGAGGCAGAGGCAGGTGGATCTCTGTGAGTTCCAGGCCAGCCTGGTCTACAAAATGATTTCCAGGACAGCACAGTCTACACAGAGAAACTCAGTCTCAAAAAACCAAAAATATAAAAACGGCCAGGAGAAATTTGCATACATCCCCACATGTCAAAGGCATACATGAGCAAGTTTGGGATCCCTCCCTCCCAGTCAATGGGTGGCTGGATTCTGTCCTCACCAACGCTGTACCAATACTAGGAGAAACAGGAAGGGTCAACACATTAGCTTCCTGAGAACTCTAGAGGAGTGTTTTGGGCTTCCTTACCTGAGATATGGCTAGAGCTGGGGGCAGACTTAGTTACACGTAGGAAGCAGATCTCACCACACGACTGTGTGTTCCTAGTGAGCACAGTTGTAGATGTGTGGGTGTGTATGTGCTTACCCTAGGAAAGGAGGACATTGCGTATCCATCCCTAAGGTTCAGGAGGATCTTATTCCCTTCTCAAAGAAAGAGGGATATGGTTTCATGGGCATCCTTTTATTTTGTTTTATTTTGTTTTTCTTTCTTTCTTTTTTTTTTTTTTTTTTTGGTTTTTCGAGACAGGGTTTCTCTGTGTAGCTTTGCGCCTTTCCTGGGACTCACTTGGTAGCCCAGGCTGGCCTCGAACTCACAGAGATCCGCCTGGCTCTGCCTCCCGAGTGCTGGGATTAAAGGCGTGCGCCACCACTGCCCGGCTTATTTTGTTTTTCTTTTTCTTTTTTTTTTTTTTTAAAGATTTATTTATTTATTATGTATACAGAAGAGGGCGCCAGATCTCATTACAGATGGTTGTGAACCACCACGTGGGTGCTGGGAATTGAACTCAGGACCTCTGGAAGAGCAGTCAGTGCTCTTAACCTCTGAGCCATCTCTCCAGCCCCCTATTTTGTTTTTCTTAACATGATTTCTCTGGGTTACACTCCTGGCTGTCCTGGATCTCGCTCTGTAGACCAGGCTGGCCTCGAACTCACAGAGATCCGCCTGCCTCTGCCTCCCGAGTACTGGGATCAAAAGCATGTGCCACCACCACCTGGCTCATTGTTATTCTTCTAGAAGTCATATGAAAAACTTCTTTTATAGGTTAAAAAAAAGAGTGAGTGTTACTGGGCAGGATGGTACATGCCTGTAATCCCAGAACTTGGGTGGTAGAAACAGGAGGACCAGGAGTTCAAGGTCATCCTCAGCTACATACTGAGTTAAGGCCAGCCTGGGACACATGAGACCCTGTGTCAAAAAGCCAAGAGAGGGCTGACAAGATGGCTCAGTGGGTGGGGAAAGACACTTGTCATCAAGCCTGATAACCTGAGTTTGATCCCCAGGACTCACATAGGTGAAGGAGAAAGCACAGATATGCCATGACATCCATATGCCACTCCCTACCTCTGCCACATGCAAAATAAAGATGTAACAGAAATATAGAAGGTCTATGTCTCCTTGCATTGCACGTGGACTCCATTGACTAACTGAACATGGTGGACATGATGCTGTGTGACATGTGGGTCGGGGTTGTGAAGCCCTAGGAAACCACAGCTCCATTTCCTTCTAACCCTTTCAGTTTATAGAGAAGACAGAATGGACCATCCGATGTTATCACCTCCTTCCTTTTGGACTCTTTACTCTTCATGTCCCAGAGTCACTATACCAAAAGTCTCGGCTTCAATCACTGTCATTCCCTGTAGATGTGAAAAACTGGGTAGCTCCCTGCTCAGGATTTATGTACACACAGGCAAACCCCCGCTTCCCCAGGGATGTCATAGGTGCTGTGGGAATGTGTAGATGAGTCAAATCCCAACTTTATGGACCATGGAAGACTTCCTGGAAGAAATAACGTCTAAACAGAGACCTGGAGGATGATGAGTGCTATGAGCAGTCGCCTGTGCAAAAGCTCCAAGGTAGGATGTGAGAAAGCGGTGCTTTCGAGGAACGGCAAGGAGTTCAAAGGAGTTCCATTTGGCTGAGCACCGAGGCCAAAGCTGGGGAAATGCCTGCAGGGCCACGGGGCAGATTTTTAAGGACCTTGTAAGTTCTAAGAAGGTGTCTGTATCAGTCAGCTCTGGGTTATTATAAATCAATTTATGAAGAGGAAAAGTTAGCTGGGCATAGTGATGCATGCAGTTATCCTAGCAACTCAGAAGATGAGGCGGAAGGATCACAAGTGGAGGGCCTGACGGGCCGCAGAGGAGAGTTCAAGGCCAGCTCTGGTAACTTAGTAAATTCCTTTCTCAAAATAAAAAGCAAAGGACTGGAGATGTAACATAGGATGGCAGAGCACTTACCTAGTTGGCATGTACAAGGACCTAGGTTCAATCCCCAGTGCTATGAGAGAGAGAGAGAGAGAGAGAGAGAGAGATCATGATCTATCAGCACTATTGTTCTTGTATGTATGTGGTTTTTAGGATTTATTTTATTTTATGTATATGAGTGTTTTGTTTATGTGTACATATATGTACCACCTGGGTGACTAGTGTCCATGGAGATGAGAAGACTAGTTATGGATGACTGTGAACCACCACTGAACCTGAGTTCTCTGTAATAAGTGTTTTTAACTGCGGAGCCGTCTAGCCAGCCGGTTTTGTTTATTATTTTGAGATGGTCTCACTGTGTACTCCTGGCTGGCCTGGAATTTGCTATGTAGATCAAGCTGTTCATGAATTTACAGAGCTCTGCCTGCCTCTGCCTCCCGAGTGCTGGGATTAAAGTTGTATGGCACTCTACCTGGCAACCCTGTAGTTTGGGACCTGTGGTGAAATGGTACATCACAGCAAAGTGCACTTGGTGGAGGAAAACCTTGTGGGTGCTGGGAATGGAACCCAGGTCTTCTGGAAAAGCACTCAGTGCTCTTAACCGCTGAACCATCTTTCCATCCCATAAATAAATATTTTTAAGGGGGGAAGGCACATAATGAAATACAAATCACCATTTCTCTCCTGCCTCCAGCCAGCAAGCTTTCCTACAGGTGCAGGATTTAGGATGATCACTCTGGCCTAGGAGAAAACAAGCCCCAGAATGGAGAACTTTTAGCAACCCACTCCATATTCTAGTTAGATATTAGTTGCTTATTTTATTTTGCTGTTTTTGAGAAAAAGTCTCTCTTTATAGCCCTGGCTATCCTGGAACTCACTCTATAGACCAGGCTGGCCTTGAACTCTCAGAAATCCACCTGCCTCTGCCTCCTGAGTGCTGGGATTAAAGTACTTCTGCTGTCTTGGGAGCCAATGATGACAGAGAAGTCTAACTGCTCTGAAGGAAGGAAGAGCTACATAGGAAGAGAGGGGGAGGGCTGAGGACGTGGCTCAGTGGCAGAGTGCGTACCGACATGCAGGAGACCCCGAGTTCCATTCCCCAGCCTGAAAAACCAACTACAGCAATAGATCCCGGGAGAGAGACACCCTGGAGGATGCAACTACCTAGGGAAAGAGAAGTTCACGTGGCCCCATTTCTTCCAGCCACCCTAATAACCTCTCCCCACACATTCGTGGTGCCATCTTGGATTTCCCAGAACCGCAGGAGCCAATCCAGCCACACTACATGATGCTAAGAGCTGTCTACTGTACTAGGCTTATATTGCCTACCCGTAGGCAAATTTTTAAAAAATTACTATTGTTTTAAGCCTCTCCGTCTTGGGGTGGACCATCACTCAATGAAAGAAGAGAGAGGAGGGGAGTGAGAGGCCCACTGTCCCCAGTGTCCCTGTGAGCTGCTGCACCTCCGTAATCCAGAGCTTTCATGCAGGAGGTTCAGGGGTCTCGGTCTGTTGTTTCTCTCATGCCCCATAAACAGCTCTGTGATCCAATTGCTTGTGGATTGTGGCTGCCTTGGGTAAGCCTTCGCTGCCTTCAGTTTAGGGGAAGTAATTTTCTTTCTCCTGACTTTGTACTCCTGGGAATGTGCTTTTTCTTTGGATTTCTGTTCCTTTTCTTTCTTTTCCTTTTTTCTTTTCTGAGACAAGTTCTCGCTGTGTAGCCTTGGTTATGCTGAAACTCAATATGTAGACCAGGCTGGCCTCTTAGCTCACAGAGATCTGTCTGCCTCTGTCTCTCCAGGGATAGGATTAAAGATGTGGGCCACCCATGTTGATGTTCATGGGCAGTGCTCCTACTGGAGGCCATGTTGATGTCCACTGTCTGTGTTACTACCAAAAGCTGTGTGGATGTCTGTGGTCTGTGTTGGCACCTGAAGCCGTGTTGGTGTCTTTGGCCTGTGTTACCACCAAAGGCCATGCTAATATTCTTGGCCTGTGCTGCTGTTAGGGGCATGATGGTGTCCATGGTCTGTGCTGTGGCCTAGGACCGTGTTGATGTCTGTGGTCTGCACTACCACCAGAGATCACACGGAGGTCCATGGTCCATCTGTTGCTGGAAACCGTGTGGAAGTCCATGATCTGTGCTACCCATGACTGTAAAGGGCAAGGGAGCTGCTTTTGCAGTGGTATCTGGGACTGTAGACTCCTAGCTGAAAATGAGAGGCTTGGAAGGCTTCTGTGACAACCCCTCTCCTTCACCTCCACGCCCCCCAAAGAGAAACAGTCTAGACAGGAAGGTGTTGAAGAGTACTCTTCAGAATTGTGATAGAGCTGCGGAAGTGCAGCTCTTCACAGTTGATGGCTTCTGGCAGGGGTGGGGGTGGGGAAGGACTCGGTTTTCTTTCCTCCCCCCCCCCCCCCAGACAGGGTTTCTCTGTGTAGCTTTGCGCCTTTCCTGGAACTCACTTGGTAGCCCAGGCTGGCCTCGAACTCACAGACATCCACCTGGCTCTGCCTCCCGAGTGCTGGGATTAAAGGCGTGCGCCACCACCGCCCGGCTGGACTCAGTTTTCTTTAAGGGGCAGGCCACTGGGGAGTTTGACCATGCTCCAGTGAATATATGAACAACACAAACTGGACTTAGTATATTTTTCTTTTCTTCTTTTTTTTTTTGAGGGGGGGCATTGTCACAAGGGTGGGGATGTGGACCTGGGATGACTGAGAGGTGAGTGTGGTTGAAGTGCATTATGTGAAATTCTCAAATAGTAAAAACATTATGTTGAAAAAGAGTGTGTGGGCTGGAAAGCTGGCTCAGAGGTTAAGAGTATTAGCTGCTCTTCCAGAGGTCCTGAGTTCAATTCCCAGTGACCACATGGTGGTTTACAACCATCTATAATATGATCTGGTGTCCTCTTCTCAAATGTAGGCAGAGCACTGTATACATAATAAATTAAAAAAAATCAAAAAAAGAAAAGAAAGAAAAAGAATATGTGGGCCACCATGCCTGGAAGATTCCTATTTCTAGCACAGGGTTACATACCAAGTAGTTGTTCACTAAATGCCAGAGATGCACGGTTAACTGAGGCTCGTTGATAGAGTCCTAAGTGGGCTCCGGTTCCTGGGTTCCTCTTCCCTTCAAAGTCCCCTGGTCATTCTATTTATGAGAAGAAGGGCCCATCTCTCCTCTCTCTCCTGTAGCTAGAGTTTTCTTGCCTGGCCCACAGTCAGGACAAATCTCTGTCACCCGCCAGTCCCACAGCCGCTCAGACCCAACCAAGTAAACACAGAGACTTATATTGCTTACAAACTGTATGGCCGTGGCAGGCTTCTTGCTAACTGTTCTTACAGCTTAAATTAATCCATTTCCATAAATCTATACCTTGCCACATGGCTCGTGGCTTACCGGCGTCTTCACATGCTGCTTGTCATGGCGGCGGCTGGCAGTGTCTCCTCCCACCTTCCTGTTCTCTCAGTTCTCCTCTCTGTTAGTCCTGCCTATACTCTCCAGCTCAGGAACAGGTTCCATGGCTAGGGTGAAGTGGGGCTGGAGATATGGAGAATGATTTGTGAAGGGCTTGCCGGAGCCATCCTTCTGTGTCGTCATGGATTAATGGCTGAGCGCACGAGGAAGAGGAAGTCACATGCAGGGATAGTGTGACTGACAGGAACAAAGACTCAGAGAGGTTCTTCTTCCTCTTCCTCTTTGCTTCCTAGCAGAGGCCTGAAGAGGAGTGAGCGTGCTTGTTGTGTGCCTCTGAAGGAGAGGGTGATGACCTCAGGCTCTTTGACCCAAGTGTCCCCCCTCCCCTAACCCAGGACTGTTGCCAACTCAGCCAGTGAGAGGAACCAGCCTTTTTCTGTCCCCGTGTCATGGGCCACATGGCTTCCATACAGTCTGGGGCTCCCCTGGGCAGGGACCTCACCCCTTTACAGGACTGGGGCTATCTGGGGACCCTCTACACAGACCCTGTTGACTGCTCTTGTTGGAGGCTCCTTCACAGTCCTATTTCTTGAAGATCTGAGAAGATGGAGAACTTTCTTATGTCCCCAACCAAACTCTGGTCACAGTAGAGTCAAAGGAGGGACTTAGGGGAGACTCCTGTCCAGCTTTCCCATATTTAAGGTAAGGAGACTGAGGCCAGGTCCATTCTGCCCTCCCAGGCAGTGGCAACCTCCTCATCCCACAACCCCTTGCAAGTGCCCCTCTCCACCTCCCACCCTAATAACCCCTTTTCTTCTCATCTTTTCTTCCTCAGTTTCTCTCTAGCATAGGTTTCATGGTGGCAACTCATAACTGGGGGAATGGTGGGCAACCTTCGCTGGTGATCGTCTGCTTGAAACACTTATGAAGTGTGTGAGGAACGTAAGACACTCACAACTTCTAAGCAGCTACAGAGAGAGAGAGAGAGAGAGAGAGAGAGAGAGAGAGAGAGAGAGGGAGAGACAGAGACAGAGACAGAGACAGAGAGAGAATCATACCTATATCTCCATTAGTCCCTATGCGGTCCCCCAGTTCCCTAGATGAACCCTCACTGTTGTCTACAGCTGGCATAACTTTGGGCAACAGGGACAGGACAGATGCACGATCCCCGCCGGCCCTGGATCCAGAGGTGGAAATGTGAAGACAGGTCTAGAGTTATCAATGTGTCCTCTTTGGGACTCCTGTCACTGGGTCCCCAAATGTACCTCACTGCTTCCGGTGCCATCTTTGCACCCCGCTTTTGGGTGGGGGTGTCAAACCCGGATTCTCTGCACAGTTAGGCAAGCACTTTACTGAGCTGCATCCCCAGCCTCCTTCTCATTCTTGATAAGAACCTGTTTGTACAAGCTCCCGCCTGGCCACAGGGACTGAGAAGACACAGCCGGATCTCTTTATTAAACACAAGGGCAGATGCTTATCTTTCCTTTCAGAACAGGCTGTTACCTCCTTCTGGGCCGTGCCAGCCAAGGGCACTGCATGGTGAGACAAATTAGGTAACACTGAGCAGACCCCTGGTACCTACTGCTGAGAGCGCGCTCAGCACTGGGGGAGGGGCGAGGTTCTGGGGGAGGGTCTGTGAGCAAGATCGGAGAAATCCCTTAAAGTTCCTTCCCTCTCCCCTTCTCCTGGCTCCCACCCCTAGCCTGCAGCCCCGCCATCCCAGTGCCCCCCACCTCTGGAAAAGCTGAATTGGGATTCGATCCCCAGCCAGTTGCTGAGTTCCGGAGCAGCTGTCTCAAGCCTGGGGGGAGGGGGTCAGGAATGCTGGGGCTGAGGCCTGGGCCGCCCCAGACAGAGCCGGCTCTGAATTCTGGGAATGTTTGTGCAGCTGGAGCCCATTAGGGGAGGGAGCCGGGCCGCTTATTAATCCCAGCCTTGTTCCCCGGGTGGGGCCAGGGCCCCCGCACACGAGTGGAGGGGGAGGGGGCTTTGTTGAGAGAGGTGGGCCCCAGCCCTCAGGCCCCTGCTTGGTTGTGTCTCAGATAGGAACCTGGACATCTGCACCTCCCACCCCACTGTATTAAACGTCTATAGGGAGATAATCATAGAACCAGGTGTGGGACTATGTGAGGGGCCTTTTGGGGACGTGACCAGGGCCGACAGAGCTCTTACTGGGAGAGGCAGGAGGCATTACTGGTCCTGAGAGAGATCTTGCATATTCCTGGGTCACCGATTCCCGCCTTCCAAGAGCTCTTTCTAGCTGGCACCCTGGGTAGTGGAGAAAGGGGGCATGGATTCATGTCCCTAGTATTTGAATGTGTTCACGAAGCAGCTCAGGGAGGAGACTGGAGGCAGCGTGTCTGCACACAGCCAAGAGAGTGACAATCTTGCAGTAACTCCAGGAACTGCTATCTACCTGGGTTCCGATGTAAGGAGAACATTCAAGGCTTGTGCAGGGTGTGACCTGCTCAGCCACACACAGTGCTCTTGGGTATGGGCCGGGATTCTGGGGGCCTGGGTTTGATTCTAAATCGGCACTGCTGTGAGACAAAACCAGTCGAGGCATGGGTTCCGTCTCTACAGGTGAGCCACGAGACCGTGTGTCTCTGAGCCCTCCATCCCTGTGTACGGTCTGTCCTATGCTCTCACCATTTTGTTGAATTGCTAGCGCACGCTAGATAAGCGCTCCACCCCTGGCTACCTCCTAAGCCAGCCTAAGTTCCTCATTCACGTTCATTCTCCATTTGTGCATCCATGCATCAAGCCATCCGTCAAGCATGCTGGCGTGCACATGCTCTGTGGTTACTGAGGCTGCGGGCCATCAAGCGGTTCAGACTTGTTGGTGTGGGGTGGGTCAGTTACACACACAAATACTGTGTAAATGTGGAAAGTGCTTGAGACTGATGCTGTGGAATGTGCAGAGGACGAATACTCACCAGGTTTACATGAGCATTCTTAGGACGACATTTGGGAAGGCACCCTGTATCCCGAAAGTCCCAGCACAGTGGAAAGGCAGTACAGCAGATCTCATGGGGCAGGACGGAGGCTCCCCTGTGGTTACTGCACTCGGTCACCTCTGTCACATCTCCAGTTACAGGGGACTGCAGGTGGCTCATTAGTCCAGTTTAAAGTCACTCAGTGTGTGTGACTCTTTGCAGCTTAGAAACTCATGCATGTGTGCGTGTATGTGTGTGTGTGCACATGTGTGCACGTGTGCGCACGTGCATGAGAGGCCAGGGATGGGGTAGGGGTCCTCGGGTCAGAGGCTACGATGTCTCTGTCTTCACACTAGGTATGTCTGGAAGACATGCCACTTCCCTTCTAAAGAGAAGCTTCCTGTTCCTTATACAGATTGGGGGACCTCTCAAGATAGGACTTGAGCCTCCAGAATTTTGTAGGGCTTATTATCACCCCAATTTTCTTTCTTTTATTTATTTTTATTTTTATTTTTTTGTTTTTCAAGACAGCATTTCTCTGTGTAGCTCTGGCTATTCTGGAACTCACTCTGTGGACCAGGCTGGCCTCAAACTCAGAGATCTGCCTGTCTCTGCCTCTGCTGAGATTAAAGGCGTGTGCCACCACTCCCCAGCCACCCCAGTTTTCTTTAACAAGCAGTCCTGATTTGGGACACAAGCCCACATGATGTGGGACACAAGTGTTGGGAGACCCTTAGACAAGCAAAGGCTGTGGCTAAGATGACAGGTGGCATTTGGAGGCACATCTGGGGAAATCTCAGACAGAGGTCCCCATTCCTCTTTCATCCCCAGGATCTCAACACTTTTTGTTACAGTAACGGCCAGTCTTGGTGCTCTGTGGGTCCTGTCCCACCTGCTCCCTTGGGAAATTCTCTGATATTTTGAAGGGACCCTATTGACACTGGAGACATTTTGAACTACAAAGTCCCACAGCAAGGAGGGAGGCAGAGTCTTTGCAGCTATGGCCATGGCCAAAGTTTTAGGATGACTGAGGCAGAGCCCTCTCCAGAGCGGCCCAGAGCCCCTCACTAGCCCCCCCCATCTTTGAAGATTTATTTATTTATTCATGTATTCTATGTATATGAGTGCTCTGTCTTCATATACACCAGAAGAAGGAATCTGATCCCATTACAGATGGTTGTGAGCCACCATGTGGTTGCTGGGAATTGAACTCAGGACCTCTGGAAGAGCAGTCAAGTGCTCTTAACTGTTGAGCCATCTCTTCAGCCCCCTAGCCTTCTCTCTTACGAACTTCAGCCCCTCTTGTCCTCAACTCCCATGAGCAGTTGGGTCATCAAGATTTCAACTAAGGCTGGCAGTGGTGGCCCATGCCTTTAATCCCAGCACTCAAGAGGTAGAGACAGGCAGATCTCTGTGAGTTCAAGGCCAGCCTGGTCTACAGAGTGAGTTCCAGGACAGGCTCCAAAGCTACACAGAGAAACCCTGTCTCAAAAAAACAAACAAAGCTTTCAACTATGTAAATGCATCGCAGGTAACCCTTCCTTAAGGGCTGGTTTTGGTTCCTTCCTCTCTGCTCCCCAAACAGGGTACAGGGATTTTTGTCACAACCTCTGAACTACCCAAGACCTGACAGAACTCACCCATGAACATTTCTAGGGTTACCACTTTGAGTCGGGCAGCCCCCACCTGGCTGGAGATGTGACATGGCAGGCAGAGGGCAGGAGTACACAAGGAACTTAGCTCTCAGTTAGGGCCAGTGAAAAGGCGTAGAATGAGTGATGGGAAGTAGAAATGGGGAATTCACTGAGGGATACACTCTAGAGACTCCTCCATATCGGAGCGGCACAGAAAAATGACCTTTTTCTAGACACAGGTACCCTGGGGCCTGTCGCTAGGAAGGGCAGTGGAAAAGGTATTGGATTGAGGGATCAGTCTGTGTTGGCTCTGATATCAGTTTGCTGTGTGACACTGAGCAAAACACACCCTCTCTGAGCTTGGGAAATGGTAAGATGGCACCAGTTGAGTCCTAAAATCCCTTCAAGCCAGAATGTCCTAGACTTCCTGGCTAGCCCTCTCACTCCGCTTTCTCTCCCTCAGGACCTCCCCCACGGCTGACCTTCCCTTTGCCTCCATTTGGTCTCTCTTGAGGCAGGTGGTCCAACCAGCTGTTTGGCCTGTGTAGGATGAGGTTCCACCCACGGTGTGGGTGGTACCCAGGACGAATGGGTTGTAACCCAAGGAGGAGCTGCTGGCTGGGGGCAGGGTACCAGCTGGGATTTGGGGTACGGACTGGGGGCTGGGGGGGGAGACCTTAGGTTGTCCTCAGTACCTTCTAGTTGGCAAATCTGTGAGGGAGGAGAAGAGGACTCAGGAGATGTCGTGGTTCAGGCTGTGGTGGGTCTGTCTCCCTTGGGGAGGTGTGACAGGGCGGACACAGAAGCCAAGGTTGAACTCCACATCCCTCAAACTCGGGGACATCGGGGTGAGCAGGGCCAGGCTGGGTGGTTCCTGCAGCTGCTGGGTGGGTGTGCTTGTTGCTGAGGAGCTGAGGGTAGTGTGTGGCTCCGAAGGGACAGCTGGGTTGTCCAGGAAACAGGGCCTGCCCCCAAGGCTGGGATGGAGGGGCTCTTCACCCACCCGAGCTTGAGGCTAGACAGCCTAGAGGGAGCAGACGAAAGCAGGGCCTACGTGGTTCCAGCCAGAAGACTCGCATGAGAGCCATGTGTGGTCGCGTATACCTTTAATTCTAGCATTTGGAAGTCAGAAGCAGGATGGTCAGGGGTTCAAGGCCAGCCTCGTCTGCTTCATGAGTCTGTTGCCAGCCTCCATGAGGCTGACCCTCTTTCAAACAAAAAAAAAAAAAAAAAAAAAAAAGAGAGAGAGAGAGAGGTAGAGGTGACCTACCTGAAAAGCACTCTGGTGGCAGAGAGGTGGGGTTAAGTGGCAGCAGGGTCTTGAGAGGACTTGAGTGAAGAGCTCAGCTTCCATTTATGGTTTAGCCTGGAGTGTTTCCTACCAATCTTTATCCTTATGGTCCCGGATTTCAAACGCGGCCATGCTGAAGAATTGCCTGAGTGGCTTGTTTATTTTATTTTATTTTTGTTTTTGAGATAAAGAGTCTCCTGTAGCCTAGACTGGCTTTAAACTTACTACATGGCTAAGGACGACCTTGAATTCCTGACCCTCTTGCCTCTGCCTCCCAGGTCCTGGGGTTAGAGGTGTGTACCATGCCCATCCCGGGTGGCCACTGGCCCACCTGCTCATCCACTGCTTCGCTTTAGGGATTTGATTAGATCTGATCTGGATCCCGAGAATTTGAATTTCCAGCAGGTTGTCAGCTGCTGTTGCCCGGGGTCTAGAGGCCACACTCGTCCTCTGGAGCTTCCCTGCTCAGCTGTCTCACCCTTTCCACCCACCCTACCCTCCACAAGCCATACCAGCTGCTAAAGGCTCTCACATGGCTGTAGTGGCAGAGGTCAGTGCCCCACAGGAGCCCAAGTGGGGAGGGTGTGGAGTTGGGCTCAACTTGACTGCTTCTGTGGGACCCAGGCCCCTGCAACATAGTGGGGTGATTGTGGCCCCGTTTTCTCTCTCCCCCAGCACAGTGACCCTCAATCTCTGGGGGTTCTGGGGATTTATCAATGGACTGAGCATCATCCTTGGACATTCAGTTTTCCAGTGTCTCCCCGGTCTGTGTCCTGCTGTTCATTCAGTATGTATGGGGGATATTATTGTGAAAAAATTACAAAGCATTGAAAAATGTACAAGTGTATACTTCCTTAACTTTAAGAATATTGTCAGCCAGGCACGGTGGCTCACACTGTAACCCCAGCACTGGGGGTTCATGGCCAGCCTATTTTCCGTAGTGAATGCCAGCATAGCCAAGGCTACAGACAACCTCTGTTTCAAAACAACAAAGCCAGGTGGTGGTGGTGCACACCTGTAATCCCAGCACTTGGGAGGCAGAGGCAGGCAGATCTCTGTGACTTCAAGGCCAGCCTGGTCTTCAAAGCAAGTTTCAGGACAGCCAGGGCCGTTTGTTATACAGACAAACCTTGTATCGAAAAACAAAACAACAGTAAAACTCATATATATATATGAAGTGTATATGAACTCATATATATATGTATATGAAGTATATATGAACATATATATATATATATATATATATATATATATATACACGTATGAAGTGTATCACGGATATAAATCACACTGGAAGCTGAACAGCGCATAGCTCAGGGGCAGAGAACTTGTTCAGCATGATTGACATCCTAGGTTTAATCCTCAACACTGCCAATATAACAGTAATAATAACAACGACAACAACCAGTTTTTGTTTTTGTTTTTTTTTTCAAAAATAAATGCTTCTGCTGGCTGTGGCTTTGTGCATCTGTTGTCCCAGGAGCTCAGGGCAACCTAAGCAGCAATATAGTGAAACCCTGGCTATTGCTTGAACTATTGAAGGTCAAGAGCCAAGCGCCAAGCCTGGCACTACCCAGGGACTTAATGAGCATATGCTATCACTTATCTGTGATAACTGCTTGCCTTTCATCCAACACTTGGGAGGCAGAGGCCAGCCAGGGTTACAGAGTGAGACCCTGAGGAAAAAAAAACACACACAAAACAAAAAAATTTGCCTCTCCCTCTCTTTAAAAATATTATTTTATATTATGTGTATGTGTGTGCACTTGAGTACACATATGTGCCCACAGAGGCCAGGAGAGGCCATCAGATCCTCGGGAACTGGAAAAACAATCAGCTGTAAGCTGCCCAATGTGGGTGCTAGGAATCAAACCCAGGTCCTCTGAGAGAGCTGCAAGTGCTCTATCTAACTGCTGAGCCGTCTCTCCAGCCCCTACACTTTCCTTTTTCTCTTTTTTGGTTTTTGTAGACAGGGTTTCTCTGTGTAACAGCTCTGGGTGTCCTGGAACTCCCTCTGTAGACCAGGCTGGCCTCAAACTCGCAGAGATCCGCCTGCCTCTGCCTCCCGGGTGCTGGGATTAAAGGCATGTGCCACCAACCCCCGCGGCCAGCCCCTACATTTCAAAAAATTATATTTACTTAGTGTGTGTGTGTGTGTGTGTGTGTGTGTGTGCACCACACTGTGCATGTGTGCCACACTGTATGTGTGTAGGTCAGAGGACAACTTTTAGGAGTCTGTTCTCTTCTTCTACCATGTGTGTCTGGGGATTGAGTTCAGGTCGTCAGGTTTGGTGACCAGAGCCCTTACTACTGAACCATCTCACCAGCCTAAGTCATTTCAACTTCATGTTTTGCTGTGTAGTTCTGATTGGTTTCGGACTCCCCTTTCAGACTGATAAATTTCACAAGGCAAGTGCTTCTCCTGATTATTGCTCTTGAACTATTGAAGGTCAAGAGCCAAGCGCCAAGCCTGGCACTACCCAGGGACTTAATGAGCATATGCTATCACTTATCTGTCAGCCAATCACCAAGCGGAAGAACTGCGAGTCGGAGTCAATAGCCAGTGGCTTGGGACCCACTTGGCACCGAAGGACAAAAGTCACAAACTAAGTAAATAAATTAAATAAAGGCACAAGCACAGTAGTGCACGCCTGTAAACGCACCACCCAGGAAGTTGAAGCCGGAGGATTGTGGGTCTGAGGCCAGCCTGGGCTACATAGTCTCTGTCTGCAAAAACCTAAAACAAAGCAAAGACTCTAAAGAGGGAAAGAACAAAGGCCTCTTAGGATGCAGCAGAGGGAAAAGAATGAAGGGGGAAATGCATTTATGGGGAGGTCAAAGAGTCAAAGGGTCAAAGGGTATCATTTGACTGCCTTCCTTTACAGGCTTCTCTGCTCAGCCCCCCCCCCCTTACCCCACAGCCCCTGCTGCTCTGCCCAGCAGCTCTGCTGGTTTATTTTCCCTGGGAGGGCTTCCTGAAAGGGGAGCCTGGCTTTCCTGACACAAGGAAAGTGTCTCAGACTGCTGCCTGACCCTTCCTGCAGAGCCCAGCTCCAGGGATTTTGTTTGACAAGCAGTCATGCACGTGGACACAGCATTTATCCCAGCACATGGCACACACATGCACCCGGGGACCCTAGGGGTGGTGTGAGCACAGACATACATACATGCACTCATTTAGGACAGGATACACAGGCAGCCAAACAGTGCCAGGGGCCCATAACTTGTATTCAGAGTCCAACCTCCTAGTGCACACAGGAAACATTGTTCCGAACCTCTAAGTGTGGCTATTGGAGGCAAGAAGAGCCAGTGATGGACATGGGGTGTGAGTGGAAGTGGGAGTCCCTGTTGCAGCCCAGGGCTGACAGCAACTTCTCCCTGAGTCACAGAAAAAGCTTCTGGGCCAGAGAGACCACCCACTGCGGTGGAGTGGATTGTCCCCCTACCCCACCCCTGTGGGTGGGAGGGATGTCTGTGTCCTCAGGGCCCCTGACTTCAGGCTCTTTCATAGTTAAGCTGGCAGCATCTGTACTTCTGTACCAGGCTCCTGGGAAATTGGAGTGGAGCCCTCCCCTGCATACACACTTCCTCTGGTTCACATGCAACCATTGAACTGAAGCCCATGCCACAGGCCCAGGGTCCTTCCTGCAAGACAAGGCTTCTGGGGAGTGCTTAGACCTCACCAAGACTGGCAACAATAAAACTCAGCACCTACCCTGTGCCACCTGCCCGATGTGTCAAGTGTGATATTCCATTTCCCCTTTTTAAGATTTACTTATTTATTATGTACTACATATACGGTGTTCTCCTTGCATGTGTGCCTGCATACCAGAAGAGGGCACCAGATCTCATTATAGATGGTTGTGAGCCACCGTGTGGGTGCTGGGAATTGAACTCAGGACCTCTGGAAGAGCAGTCAGTGCTCTTAACCTCTGAGCCATCTCTCCAGCCTGATATTCTATTCCTCTAACTATTCTAACTACTGAGTGAAGAGTCTTCCACCCTCCTTAGCAGAGGGGGGAACCCAGGCTTAGCGGTAGGAGTGCAGGATCTTGTTCCTTTCATAGAGCCGAGGAAGCCAAGGGCCGGGATTTGGTCCCAGGTCTGTTTGCTGCAACCCAAGTCTTGAACATGAGCCATACGGCTTCCAACTTTTTTTTTTCCTCCTTACACCTTCAGCTTTGAAAAAAAATTTATCTCAAAAAATTCCAGGAGAGGGCTGAGGAGATGGCTGAGTGGGTTGGGGAGGTGCTTGCCATGCAAACAGGAAGACTGGAGTTTGAACCCCAGAACCCACATGAGACTAAGCCTGTGATCTTAGGGCTAGGGCTTGCTGGGAAGCCATCCCGATTCAGCAAGGAACCCCATCTCACAGAGTGAAAGTGAAGCCTGGTTGAGGAAGATACCCAACATTGAGTTCTGGCTGCCATGCTCTAATGTGCACCCCCCCCACCCCCCCCAACCCCACCCCCCCACCCCCCCACCCCCCGTCCCCAACAATAACAATAAACCACTTTACTGGAGGGAAAGAACAAAAAACTTTCCAGGGAATTTAGTTTATTTTTGTAACAGCCTCGCCCAGGGCCTGGCACAGGGGGACCATTTTAAAATTGAAAATTCAAATTTCTTTTCCCTTTGGGTTCACATCTTTTTTTGGGGGGGCAGTGTCCAAACCTCTCTCTGACCAATGGGAGGGACTTGGGCAGCAAAGAGGGAACCGGTTCAAACCCCAGAGATCATCACCTGAGCCCCAGAGCTCACCCAGGGCCCGAGGGACGTCCCCACTCACCACGTGTCCTTCTCTGCGACATCCCAGAAAGGCAGGCATTTCCAGACATCCAGACAGAAGGAGGAAGGAGCTGGGAGCATGGGGCCCTCACACACTGAGCTATCGCGGGGTTCCCAAGCACGTCAGTAGAAAGACTTCGTAATCAAGGGTCTTTGTCCTTCCCTGGGGAGGTAGGGGAGGGAAGAGGGACAAGGAGAGGCTGGGTAACGGGGAGAGGGTTAAGGCCTGAAGCAGGAAATGTCAATGTGTACCCCGAGTTCGCTGGGAGGGAGCTGTGAGCCTCTTCCTTGAGGAATTGCCTTATTCTGTTCTGGGCTTCTGGGAGCCTCACTCAGAGCCTTTAATTCCCCGTCTCCAGGCCCCTGCTGATTCACTAGAAACACAACCCACTCACTCCTTCCAGCCCCCTGAGCTCTTTCTTCCTGCCAGGCTCCACAGCTCTTTCCTGCTTACTCTCTGGTTCCTCAGCTTGTCCCTCAGCTCCTCCCTCCTCCTCCACCACCCACCACCATCTTGCATCCTTTCCCTTCCTCCTGTCTTCTTTGGTATTACTCAGAGGGAGCCCAGGGCCTTCCGTCAGTCAGGCAAGGGCTGTACTCCCAGCCCTCCTCTGTCTTCTTAACCGTGCTCTGGGTGAGTCTCTGACACCCTGGCCTCCAAGTCTGTCCCGCACGGCTGCTCCTGCCTCCCCAAGCCTTGGCCAGGTTGCCTGCCTCTGCTCCCATCCCTGGTCCAGCCAACACCACGACACTGGGGTTATGCTGAGAGGGACCTTCCTCGTAACCCCTGGAAAGTTAGTTTTGTTCCTTTATTCAGGAACTGTGCATAGAGGGCCTAGGAAACGTCAGCTGCTCTGCCGGGAGCTGGAGCTCTTGTGCACTTTTAATTTTCCACTCCTGAGGCTCCAGACAAGAGGATTCCTGTAGAGAGCTTGTTCTAGGAGCTTCCACCCTACACCGTCCAGCTCCAGCTCTGTCCTCAGACTCTCCCTTCCACACTATGCCCTGGGGCCCTGCACCAGAGGTGTGTGAAATCACATGGAGTCTGAGGCTACATAAATAAACCAATAAAGAGAAGAGGAAAGCAATATTGGTCTTGTTATCTTAAAAGCGGATTTCTTCTTTCTTAAAAAAAAAAAAAAGATTTATTTTTTATTGTTCCTGATTTTGTGTATGGGTCTGGGTCTGTGTGGGGTTTGTACACAGGAATACAAGTACCTGTGGAGGCCAGCGGGTTTGGATTACCCTGGAGTCATAGTTACAGGAGGTTGAGAGGCTCAGATAGAGGTGCTGGGAACTGAACTAGGGTCCTTTGCAGGAGCAGTACGGACTCTCAACTGCTGAGCTAGCTCTCCAGTCCTCAAAGTTTATTTTTTTTAATATGGTGTTTTTCATTAATTCTGACTTTTATTTTGACTTTTTTTTTTTTTTTTCCTGAGGCATCCCAGCCTGGCAGAGTGCAGTGTGTTGCCAAGGATGACCATGTGTGTGTGTGTGTGTGTGTGTGTGTGTGTGTGTGTGTGTGTGTATGACATTTTCGGCATACCTTGAATTAAACGCCCAAGGTAAGAACTCATCTAGTTCTTACCTTGTTACCTAGTTCTGATTCTTTCACAGTCCCCCAAATTCTCTGTCCAAGTGACCTGAGCCTATTTCCAAGGCCTACGGAGCCACTGCCCCATCCATCCTCTTGAGGGCAGTAACGGCTGTTGATAGATGTCTGGAAGTTGACAGATGTGTGCAGCTAGACTAGAGAAGAATTCTCACAGGATTGGAGCCCAAGGGAACTGCTAGTGTGGAGAGAAGGTGGGGATGCCAACGACAGGACAGTACCACCATGCTCCAGTTCAAAACCCCAAGTCATCAGGGAGACGTGTTTCCAGGGGAATGTTCTATTGGATGATTTTCTTGACTTATAATCTTTATTTATAACTTTTTGTCTATGACCTTTTGCTTGGATTCTTGCCCTAAATCCTGCAAATGTTACTAGTAGGCCAGGGCTGAAGAGACGGCTCAGCAGTTAAGAGCACTGGCTGCTCTTCGATGGGACTTGTTAAGTCCCCAGCACACACATGGCAGCTCATAACCATCTGTAATCAGTTCCAGGGGATCTGATACCCTCTTCTCCACTCTATGGGCATCAGGCACAAACGTGGTACACAGACATACATGCAGGCAAACGCCCATACACTATAAAAAGAAAAGTTTGAAAAAAAAAAGAGAGAGAGGCCTGTTTACAAGACATTGGAAGACAGAAGTCAGCAGGCTGCAGGAAGCCAGCCTGATATGCTCACCGTCACTGAATTCTGATCTGTCCTGTTACTTTCTCATCCCCATGACAGAAGCAGCTTGAGGGGGAGAGCTTCATTAGGGTCCATTTATTTCGATTTGTTTTGGTTTCAGCCCACATGGTGGGAAAGCAATGGTGGCTGGAGTGTGTGGTGGAGACTGTTCACATCACAGTGGACCAGGAAGAGGAGGGCACAGCGGGAATCAAGGCCAGGCTACAACCCTAGTGACCTTCCTCCAGGTAGGACTAGCCTCCTAGAGATTCTAGAGCCTCCCAAAATAATGCTGCTAGCTGGTGAACAAGTGTTCAAAACAGGAGTGTGGAAGGGGCATTTGAGATTTACCATTACACCCATCTCTCTGAAGTCTTTAGTGACGTCTGTCATTCTTAGTGGCCTCTCCATCCTCTAAACCTGTGATGTACCACTCTTGAGGCTCTCAACTACAATGCCCGGGAAGCACCCTTGAAAGATGCTTTAGTATGTGTACATGCCTCACGTCTGGGGAGCCAGGTCATCTGCTTTTTATTTGTTTATTTGTTTTGTTTTATTTTGTTAGAGACAGGGTCTCATTATATAGACCAGGCTGGCCTCTGACTCAAGGAGATCCACCTGCCTCTGCCTCCAGAGTGCTGGGATTAAAGGCTTGTGCCACCATACCTAACCTGATTATCTGAATTTTGGAAGTGACGATTATATATTATTTTTGTTTCTCATCTTCTCTATGGTATAACATCAAAGTTAGAAAAGTATAAGTTTGAAGTTGGGTTGAAGAAGGGGGTTGATGTTGACCTGACCCTGTATCTTACTAGTTATGTGCTTTTGAGTAAGTTAGTCTTTCTGAGTCTCAGATTTCTCATATATAATACAGGATAACAGGGCTAGAAATACTCCTCCTCTCTAGCATGAGGTCCTGGTTTTCATCCCCAGCTTCGAAGATAAAATAGGATAATGAAGACTGTTTGGCAACTTGTTGTGAAAAAAAAATTAAAAATGAGTAATTATATTTATTGTTTGCTTTTTTTTTTTTTTTTGAGACAGAGTCTTGCTATGTATCCTTGGCTAGCTTAAAACTTGTTACATAGACCAGGCTGGACTCAAACTTACAGTTACCACCCCTGCCTTGGTCTCCTGGGTACTGAGATTAGAGAAGCCCACCACACCTTCTTTATTGACTGCTTTGGCTGGTCTGCCAAAGCAGTCAATAAAATGTATCCCACAATAATGATGCTATACACATTATATTAACACATAGCTTCTATTTACTATGTGCCTGCCACTATATTGTTAATCAAATGGTTGGGGGCAATGGGGAGACTCAAGGAACCTAAGTGAGTAGGAGTGGACTCCTTCAACTCTTCTAAGAAGAGAGACCAGAGAAACCGGGAATGGGGTTGCCTTGGTAAGGGGACTCCTGGAGTCCACACTTCCTCCTCAGCAATGCAGGCGCATACTTAATCCTTCTACCACGTGGCAAAAGCCTCTTGACCCCTGGGCACTTCAGTTAGCCACGCCCTGGCACAGTCCTGTCCCTGAATGGTGGCAGCAGCTGTGTACCAGGCACCACGTCCATCTGTTGTAGAGTTGGCCAGTCTTCCCAACACACCCCGGAGTGTCTGCCCAGGAGAAACCATGGGAACGGGGGGTGTGGGGGTGGGGGTGGGGGGGGCAGAGATGGCTGGATCACAGCTCTCAGGACCACCCACCCTGACCTCCCCTCCCATGATTATTAAAAACATACTTTTAAGGGATTAGCAACTATGCCAGGGATGTGGGCCGCTCACCCTCCGTTGGACCCGTGGTTTTAATCACCAGTTGCAGCCACATTCATGCAGCTGACAAATGACTGGTCAGCAAAGGCAGGATGGGCATGGAGGGAGGGCGTGGGTGCCGACAGAAGCATCCGCTTGATTGAATCAAAGGGACACCTCACTCTAATCAGGACAGCGGCTTGGGGCTGAGCGTGTAGCTCAGCGGTACAGCACCTGCCTAGCACTCTTGAGGTTCCGAGTTTGATGGATGGCATGATGAGGAAGAGGAGGAGGAATTGGTTTGAAGATGGAGAGTCCGTGTTCAGGTCTCCTGAATGTCCAAGTCATGTGGGGAAAAGTCCAAGTTAGACTCACCCTAACACAGAGCAAGAAGCCCACCTTAGCCTAGCTGAGTGCCTGGTAAAGACGGCAGCTCCTGGTAAAGACCGACTTCTCGCCTCTTCCATTGTCTCACATCAGGGACAATAGCTAAAGTCATATCCAATCTCCGATTCCATCTCTCCCAGCTGGTCTCTTGTTTTTTGTTTTTGTTTTGTTTTTAATTTTTTTATTGTTTTATTACGCACATGGGTGTTTCGCCTGTATGTGTGTCTGTATACCACATGCATACCGGGTGTCCATGGAGGCCAGAAGAGGGTGTTGGATCCCTTGGAACTAGAATTAACAAACAGTTGAGAGTTACCGTGTGAAGTGAGCTGTCATGCTGGGACTTGAACCTGGATCCTCTGGAAGGACAGCCAATGCTCTTAATCGCTCAGCCATCCCTCCAGACCCTGGTCTCTCATTTATTAGCAAGCACCTCTTATGAGATTGGGAAGTGCTACAAGGTGGCCATGGGTGCCCAAGACGTTCCCTTTGTCTGGGAACACTAATGCAACAGGTAGAAAGCTAAGCTCCATGAAGAGTGTGGCCTGGGAAGAGACACAATATGAAGAATAAATGGAAGCAGATGAGCTAGTGGAAGGAGGGGGAAAGGGTGAGGGGAGCCCGGAGACCCCCTAGTTTCTATGGATCCTATGTCAAGGACCAGCAGTCGGCCCAGGAGCATGCTGCTGCTGCAGGTCACGGCTGTAACCTTTCACGTTCAGTTGGTTAATGAAGCCCTGGCTCCTTTGCTCATACACATTCCCAGTGTCTGTCTCATTCTCCCCTTTGTTCTTAGTCGAAAGAATGGTTCAGGCCAAGAATTGTCTCCACTTCACCCAGGGCGGGTTTTTTTTTTTTTCCTGGAGAGAGTCCTAGGAACTCAGCCTCCACCTGGACCGTCAACAGCATCCTGCCCCACCCACGGTATCTAGACAGAGGTCCTCTCTCTGAGTGTTCACCCTGAGCTAGGCACCTGGGGTGGTTACAGGAAAGACAAGATCTGCTGGAACCTGCAGCAGCTCTCAGGAAAAAAAGGTGCAAGAGCCCGGAGCCAGAAGAGGCCAACCAAGAGTGCCAGTAGCCAAGCGCGTGTTCAGTTAATTGGGGAAAGAGAAAGCTATCAGGGCCCTTGGCAGAAAGGGCATTCAGGTATGGAAGGAGTTGGGGCTGGCCTGCTGGGCAGCTGCAGGGCTCTCTCTGGACAGGATGAGGCAGTCTTCCATCTCCTGGACCTATGCCCCAGCTAGAGGCAGGCATGGAGGAAATAGCGTCCTGAGGGCGGCTGTCTTGAAAAGTATCTTTCCACCTTCCCAACCTGGTGTTTCCAAAATGTAAAGGCTCCAGCACTCTATCCTGCCCCACTCCACACAGCCAGTGACAGGCAAACCATCTCTGAAATAAACACCATGCAAGAGCAACAACCCCCAGAAACTCCAAAGGAGCTTTGATGTTGGGGCCAAGGGCTTGACTAAACAAACTGGAAGCGATTTAGCTGGAGAAGGCTGGCGGCTCCTCCGGGGAATTGAGTCAGGCTGTTACAAATGAGGAGGGGATTCTCACCCCCATCCCCACCCAACCAGTCACTTCAGAACGTCAGAGACCAGCCCAGAGAGACCAAATGTGTGTGTTCTCGTCTTCTCTCCCTCCTCCTGGCATCTAAAGGCACCTAGCAAAGGCCGAGCGACGAAGAAGTCAGGGTGGACAGTCAGGCCATCACTGTGTCTTCTCAAGCCCCAGAACACATATCTATTTCCCACCGTGTAGCCTTCTCCAAGCCCAGTCCTTCTAGCAAAATTATTGGTAAGGAACCATTGATTTGGGGAGTAACATTGCTTTAAGTCCACAGCCTGGGCACAATAGCATCTGTATTGAGAACTGTCAGGCCAGCTAAAGAGCAGGAACTTCCTCTCGGAGCATCATTGATGCCCTCCTGGTGGAGTGACTCTGTGAGGGCAGGGCCTGTCTCTTTACCTGTCCCTGTGCCCAAATCATGCTCAAGGCAGATAAGGCTTTTGGGTTTTTGTTTTGTTTTGCTTTGCTTTAAGACAGTGTCTCATGTCCATCCCATGCTGGTCCCTACACCTCACTATGTAACTGAGAATAACCTTGAAATTCTCAGCCTCCTGCCTCTACCTCCTAAGTGCTGGGATTTCAGGCATGTGTCACCAAGACTGGTTTATATGACGCTAGGGTTCTAACCCCGGGTTTCATGCATGCTAGGCAAGCTGATCTACAGCCCCAGGCCCCATGCATGCTTGTGGAATGAAAAGATACATAATCACTTGGAGGAACTACAGATTAAGATCCTTGCTCTATCATAAGCCTCAATTTTCTCTGCAGTCAAGTAGTATCTAGCTTCTTCATGACTGTTTTACACACACACACACACACACACACACACACTATATATATATATATATATATATATATATATATATATATATATATATATATATATATATATAAAGTGGGGCTGGGGATATAGCTCATTGGTAGAGCGTTTGCCTAACACTCACCAGGCCCTGACTGGGATTCCCCAGTGCCTCAAAAGCAAAACCAGAAGCCCATCCACCTATGTGGAACAGCCTAGGGTCGAACACGTAGCAGGCACATCACATCTAGTGACTTTGCAACTAGTCTGTCTCCAGTTTCTGGCAACGTTTACAGTCATGAATGTGTGCAGAGGAGCTGTGAGGAAAGGGCTTGGTTCTCCTTCTGGGTCCAAGGTTCAGGTAGGACGGTAATAGGGCCTCTTCTGTGTGGCCTGGGGCGTCTCAGTGTTGCTGGACCACTCTGGAAGTTTGTGAGGTCCTTCAGCAAAGAGGGAAGGAAACTGGGCTGTGTCTTCACAAAAGGAGTCCTGCAGCCCTGCACGAAGATTCCCACTTTGCTATCATCCTCACTCTGCTGGGATGTCTCCTTCACATCCTCTCCCTGAAGGCCATCCGCCTTCCTGCTTTTTCTGTTTTTTTGTTTTATCTTCATTATCATTTTACATTTAATCATCAGGTCTCAGGTAACAGGATCCTAAACGGGTTGATGAGGTCTTGCCAAGCTGGACTGAATCTCACAAAGGAAAACAAATCAAACTAAGAAGCTTCTCACGGAGACGCGTGTGCGCACGCGCACACACACACACACACACACACACACACACCCCACAGAGTCCAGCACGCTGACAAAGAATACAAGGAACATAGGCATGGTTCTCATATGCACAGTAGATACATATATCACACTGACACACATCACACACACACCATGCACACACACAACATGAACAAACACATACACACACACACACTACACAGAGTCTAGTATACTAACAAAGAATACAAGGAACACAGGCATGTTTCTCATGCACACAATAGATACACATACCACACTTACACATACACACACACACACACACATCCCAACAAAGCCACAATACACAAGCACACAGAGGCCCACAGGAGGCTTGATGACTGTATTTCAAGCCTCACCTCCCAATCCAAGCCCCAAAATCTGTCTCCAATTATCTGGCCCGTGTTGGGAGCAGCAGGAAACCCAGAAGTGCCTCTGTCTTCTATGAGAGATGGCAGGATTTTAGCAATTTTTTTCTCACTAGGAAAAACAACCCTCTGGCCTTGCCTCACTTCCCTTGCCTGGCACTCAGCTGGGGCTAAGCAGGTAGAGCTGGGCTGGGTAAGGGAAGGGAGGTACCTAGTGCAGCCGGGGAGCATCTCCAGCAGCCCTGTGGATGAGCCCTTCTACTTTGCCCCAAACACCGTGCAGGAAAAATTGCTTGGGCAATAAATAGGGACACAGAGTGGGGACCAGAGGGTCACTAATGACCAGGGACCCTGGCCTGATGGGGTGACAAGGTAACACAGTGGTTTGGTTCCTAGGCCTAAGAGCAGAAAACATAGGACTGAATCTCAAGTCTACAGTGAGCTAGGTGTCTGCAGTTTCAGGCCTTGGAACCTCACTTTGAAAACAAGAGGGATGTGCTGTGGGAGGCTGAGAACGCAAGATCAAGGTGGGCAGCTTAACAAGATCCTGTCTCTAAACTTTAAACACAAAATTTTATTGCTCAGCATGGTGGTGCAGGCCTTTAATCCCAGTACTCCAGAGGCAGAGACAGGCAGATCTCTGAGTTGGAGGCCAGCCTGGTCTACTGAATAAGTTCCAGGACAGGCAGGGCTATACAGAAAAACCCTGTCTCAAACAAAACAAAACAAAACAAAATGAAACCAAAAGCAACCCTCCCCAAATAATAATAAAGTAATTTTTTTTATTATTTTCTGTGTATGAGTGTTTTGCCTGCATATATGTCTGTCCACCACTTGGGTGTCTGGTGCCTGTGGAGGCCAGAAGAGTGTGTCAGATCCTTTGGAACTAGAGCTACAGTTGTGAGCAGCCACGTGGGTGCTGGGAGTCAAGCCTGGGTCCTCTGTAAGAGCAGCCAGTGCTCTTAACTGTGGATCCAACTCTCTAGTCCTCCTCTATTTTTTTAAAAATTTATTATTTATTGTTACTTGTATGGGTGTTTTGTTTGCCTGTATGTGCCCATGGAGGACAGAAAAGGACTAGAGTTAGAGAGTGTTAACTGCCAAGTGTGTACTGGGACTTGAACTCAGACCTCTCTCTCTCTCTCTCTCTCTCTCTCTCTCTCTCTCTCTCTCTCTCTCTCTCTCTCTCTCTCTCTCCAAAGTTTTACTATGTAGCATTGGCTGTCCTGGAACGCTGGTGGTGGTGGTGGTAGACACCTTTAATCTCAGTACTTGGGAGGATCTCTGTGAGCTTGAGACCAGCCTGATCTACAAAGAGAGTTCCAGGACAGCCAGAGCTACACAAGGAAACCCTGTCTCAGAAAACAAAAACAAACAAACAAATAAAAGTAAAAAATACTTTTTAAAAGTATCTGGTTCAGTGGCAGAGTGTTTGCCTAGCAAGGGATGAGGCTTAGGTTCAATCCTCAGTACTATAAGAAAAAAGAAGAAGGAGGAGGAGGAGGAGGAGGAGGAGGAGGAGGAGGAGGAGGAGGAGGAGGAGGAGGAGGAGGAGAAGAAGAAGAAGAAGAAGAAGAAGAAGAAGAAGAAGAAGAAGAAGAAGAAGGAAGTAGTTGGAGGGGTAGTTCAGTGGTTAAGAGCTCTTGTTGCTCTTCCAGAGGACCAGCGTTCAGTTCCCAGCTCCCATGTGGCTCACAACCATCTGCAGCTTCCGTTCCAGAAGATCTGATGCCCCCTTCTGACCTCTACAGGCACCAGACATATAAGTGATGCACAAACATACAGGTAGGCAAAGCACATCCACGAAGTACAGTAAGATACCTCTATACACAAGGAATAGTGCCCCTACGGAGGCCATCCAAACAAGAGCATGGGGCGGGGCGGGGCGGGGAGGAAGAAGAAAGAAAAGAAAATGTGAATGACGCAACAAGACCTCACAGGGTGGTTGTGTTTGGGACAGATGCCTGGAGAGTTTGGGAAAGTAGATGATCATGCTGATGCCAGGGTTGGCAAGTGAGTGGCTGATCTCCCCTGGCTTTTCCCCCTCTGCTCCATTTGGTGCACTTGGCTCCTCTATCCCTATGTCCTCCTTAGGTAGACCAGATCTCCCCCTCCCTAAGCTGTCTCCCTTCCCTGCATCATTACCTCCACTCCAGGAATACTCAGTGGTCCTCACATCATCTGAAGTCAGTGTGGTAGCTGGAGATAGTAAGACATGGGTTTGGGAGCCTTTCTTCTTGCTGAGGACAGCTAACCTGGAGACAGTGTTTCCCCATCCAGTCGAGCATTGACTCTTGGCTTTGTGTGTGACCCAGATGGCTGTGATGATTCTCAAAAAGGCAATGTGCAAGATTTCCCCCAGCGACAGAAGTGGCTTCAGATCGCTAGGCAAGTGTTCTGTTACTGAGTTATACCCCAACCCCAGAAAGGAGTTTTTGAAGCATTGTGGGGGCCCCTCTGTGATCCAGAGTGGCTCAACACATGCTTCTGGAGAGTCCTGCCTCAATGCCAATCACTCGCCGTAACTTCAGCCTTTGTAAGATTTGCAACTGGAAACAATAGTACCTTGTCAAAGACTTCCTCATTGTTTTTGCTCAAACTGCTCTACCAGATGGGGAGTTCTGAGAGACTAAATTCTGTCTCCCCTCACAGAGGGAGTTCTGTCTCCCCTCACAGAGGGAGTTGTTCTGTCTCCCCTCACAGAGGGAGTTCTAGGCCACCTTCTCAACAGCTCCAGTCAGGTCCTGACTCAAGAATGTGAGGAGAACAGAACTGTGCGACTCTTAGGGAGTCCTGCTCGGTTCTAACTCCATAATCTGGGTTAGGGGCCCTACGGTGGGTCATCTCAGGTGCCAAATCTCTGGTTAGATGAGAACGGCCCCCTCTTCTCCCACCAAGGGGACAGGCTTCTTTTTCTCTTCAGGCTCCCAACACACATTCACTTTTATTTGTTTATTTACTTATTTATTTAAAGACTTCGTAGTCTAGACTGTTTGGAGGCCCAAGTCTCCTGCCTCAGCCTCCTGAGTACTGAGATTATAGGGGAACCCCACCACACCCAGCTCCAACACATAAAGTGTTAACATACCTGGAGGTGGTGGTGCACGCCTTTATCCCAGCACTCGGGAGGCAGAGGCCGGCGGATCTCTTTAAGTTTGAGACCAGCCTGGTCTACAGAGCAAGTTCCAGGACAGCCAGGGCGGTTACACAGAGAAAGCCTGTCTTGAAAAACAAAAACAAACAAACAAACAAACAAAAAACCACCCCCCCCCCCAAACCAACAACCTATCAACATGTGGGGCTCTCAATATGGAGCAAAGGGGTTTGAAGAAGTGTCCATCCACCTCAGGAATGAGGCGGCCTGAACTCCGGCTTGCCAACAGAGCCTCAGAGGGTCACATGCAGTCCTTTGAAGGCTTTAAGCGCTGAGGATTGAGCTTCCAGACTGCCACAGGAGTGAGTCACAGTCTAAGGATGTTATCTGTCAAGTGCTGCCGCTCCCGGGGCGGGGCGGGGCTTGCCCACAGCCTCATGCAGCCTGGATTCTCAGAGGGCGCCCCTTGACCTTACAGTCTCTGGAGACCTCGTGGTCCCAGATCATCATTACTTTCAGCATGGTTGATCTAAGGGGGAACACTGCCAAAGAGAGGGAGCAGAGGTGGAAAATGCTGAAATATGAGGCAATTGTTCCAAAATTTAGGTCCAAAATTCCTGAAGGATTAAGAATGAGGACAGGAGGAAAGCTAAGGACATAGGGCTGCGTCTCTGTGGCAAAGAATGAACTGAAGTGGCGTCGACACAGATGCTGAGTGTGTTCGTATACTAAAAAAAAAAAAAAAAAAAAAAAAAAAAACCAAACACTGATGTGTACATTTTGAAAGAATGAATCGGGGCTGGAGAGATGGCTCAGCAGTCCCAGCATGCAGGAGGCAGAGGCAGGTGGATCTCTGCGAGTTCAAGGCCAGCCTGGGCTATGGGGTGAGTTCCAGGAAAGGCGCAAAGCTACACAGAGGAAACCCTGTCTCGAAAAACCAAACCAAAATAAAACAAAACAAAACAAAAAAAAAGAGTGCTTACTGTTCTTGCAGAGGACTCATGTTCAGTTCCCAGCACCCACATGAAGAGGCTCACAACTGCCTGGAACACTAGTTCCAGGGGGTTCTAATGCTTTCTGGACTCTGAGGGCAGTTGCATGAATGTGGTGCACATCACTCACACAGGCATGCATGTGTACCTGCTAATGAAATAAAGTATTTTTTTTTTAAGGATGACGCTACCTTCCTATAGTCTCAGCTACTGAAGAGGCTGAGGCAAAACTATAGCCTGAGACCACCCTTGGCAGTAGTTGAGAGAGCCATCTCAAAACAAACAAACAGGACAATTAACTTTATGACATTTATCATACATGTATGTACGTACATGTATAAATATAAAACTCTTGGTTGTTCTGAAACAGGGTCTCATACAGCCTAGGTGGTCTTCAAGCTCACTATGTAGCTGAGGGTAACCTTGAATTTCTGATCCTCCTGCCTCCACTTCCCAAATGCTGAGATTACATGTGTGTGCCCCCCACACCCTATCTACACTGTGCTGAGGCTCCATCCCAGGGCTCTGAGCATGCTGGGTAAGCTCTTTGCCAACTGTGCTACATCCCAGGTCCTAGAGCTGTGTGTTGTTGTTCCTTGGAGTGTCTGAGTAGAAGGTAGACAAGTTGGTCCCCAAAGGGTCCCCTGTATAGGGCGAGTGGGGGATGGAAGAACCTGGCTGCCCCCAGGTTTGAATACATCTGGATTTGGATTAAAGAAGTAACATCTGGGCAGAGGATGAGATCGGAACCAGTTCCTGCTCTCAGATGCACAGCCTAATCTGAATTAGTCAGCTTTTCTACAGCTCTCAATCTCCATTCCAGATACCCTGAAACACCATCGCCTCAAGTGACCTCTCCCACTGATTCAGAACACACTTTGCAGCATCCCGTCACCCTGGAGATCTACACACACCAATGTGAGCATCTGCCTTCATTTCTAGCTCATTAGCTTCTTGCTCCTTTTTTTTTTTAATGTCCGTTTTTAATTTATGCTCTTACATTACCTTTGCATCTTACATTACCTTTTAACTCCCTGGAAATCCATCCCACAGCAAGGCAAGATATAAATATCTTTAAAAGCGAATTTGCAAGGCACTCTTGTGTACATTTTCTCTTTTGACATTCACACAGACAGTAGAAAAGGTGCGGCTATCTCTATTTTGGGGTAAGGAAGACTAAGGACCTGACCACGATCATCTGGCCGTTGGAGGGAGAAGGAAGTCTCCTAACGTGGGGATCTCACTGTCCCCTCTGCACATGTACTGGGAGGAAGTGTGGAAAAGGGCCAGCGCTTGCTTCTGCTCCGTTCGCCTTTGTCAGCACACAGGTCACCACCCACCACCACCCATCATGCCCACAGGTCTGTGGCAGAGAAGTATCTGTGCCCATCTGTTCACTCGAGGGACACCAGGGCCTGGGGGGGGAGGGTGGGGGGCAGGGGACAAGACAGGTTTCCATTTCCTCTTCCATCTGCATGCATTTCAAACCCTCCAAGTAAACAAATGTTCTTCCTCCCAATCAGTTAGACACATATGCGTGGGGCCTTCGCTCACACATGGGAGAGCTGTCTCCACGCCTAGGCAGATTTGTACTGTGCTCTGCAGGGTGTTTGCAGGGGAGTGTGGGGTGGGGCTCCGAGTTGCATCATCTCCTGACTCTCCAAGAATCTGAAGGGGTGGCTGTAGCCCTGAAAGTGACAAGGCCCCAAACAGTTCATCTTTCTCACACAGGAGAGACATTGAGGGTGTGGATTAGAGGTAGAGTTCTTACAGTATGGAAGAGACCTTCAGTTCCATCCTCAGCACCATACAGGGCTTGGTGGCACAGGCCTATACTCCCAGCTACTATTTGGGAGGTTGAGATGGGAGGATAGGAAGTTCAAGGCCCGCCTCAGCAATTTAGTAAGATGCTGTCCTTTTTTTTTTTTTTTTTTTTTTTTTTTTTTTCCTTAAAAAGGTCTCACTGTGTAGTGCTGGCTGTCCTGGAACTCACAATGTAGATCGACCAGGCTGGCCCAGGCTGGAGAGATGGCTCAGTGGTTAAGATCAGCAACTGTTCTTCCAGAGGACCAGAGTTTGATTCCCAGCACCCACTTCAGGTGTCTCAGCTTGAAACTACTTGTGCTTCCAGCTCTAGGGGGGATCTGACACCTCTGGCCTCTCCAGCATAAACCCACACCCAGACACAGACACCTAATTAAGAATATTAAAAATATTAAGGCCGGGCGTTGGTGGCGCACGCCTTTAATCCCAGCACTCGGGAGGCAGAGCCAGGAGGATCTCTGTGAGTTCGAGGCCAGCCTGGGCTACCAAGTGAGTTCCAGGAGAGGCGCAAAGCTACACAGAGAAACCCTGTCTCGAAAAACCAAAAAAAAAAAAAAAAAAAAAGAATATTAAAAATATTAATACCAGGTATGGTGGCACAAGGCTTTAATTCCAGCACTTGGGAGACAGAGGCAGGCAGAGTTCTTTGAGTTCAAGGTCAGCCTGATCTACATAGAGAGTTCTAGGCCAGCCAGACTGCACAAGGAGACCCTGTCTCAAACAAACTAATAAACAAACAAACAAACAAACAAACAAACAAAAAACCCAAAAGGTAGAGCCTAGGAAGAAAGAGTTCAGTCAGTTAAATGCTCGCCAGGCAAATATGAGGACCTGACTTCAGAATCCTAGCACCTCTATAAAAGTTGGGTGCAGTGGCATGCGTCTGTGATCCCAGACTGCCATGCACATACCCCCACCTCGACACACAAGCACACTCGTAATTAAAAATCAAACCAGGCTGGAGAGATGGTTCAATAGTTAATAGCACCGGCTGCTCTTCCAGAGGTTCCATGGTGGGTTCCCAGTATCCACTGGCAGGTCACAACCAGCTGTAACTCCAGTTCCTGGTGATCTGCTGCCCTCTTCTGGCCTCTGCGGGCATTGTATGCATGTGGTACATACGTGCAGGCAAAAATATAGATACACATACAAGTAAAAATATAATACAATAAAACCTTAAAAAAAATCTTAAGGGCTGGAGAAATGGCTCAGTTTTCTTGCCATTCTTCCAGATGCCAGGAGTTCTGTTCCCAGAACCCACATCGGGTAGTTTATGGCTCCAGGGGGGAATGCAATGTCTCTGTCCTTTGTAGGCATCTGCAAGTGTACACACACGCACACACACACACACACACACACACACACGCACACACACATTTTTTTAAAATTATTGAGCTAGGCATGGTGCACTTACTTGTAATCCCAGCACTTGAGAGACTGAAGGAGATCAGGAGTTCAAGGTTACCTTCTATTATATAGCTAGTCTAGGCCAGCCAGGACTACAGAAGATCCTATCTCACAAAACCCAAATAACAAAACAAAATAAAATATGTGTATACTGGCCGGTTTTGTGTGTCAACTTGACACAAACTGGAGTCATCAGAAAGGAAGGAGCCTCAGTTGAGAAAATGGCTCCATGAGATCCAGCTGTAAGGCATTTTCTCAATTAGTGATCAATGGGGGAGGGCCCAGCCCATGGTGGGTGGGGCCATCCCTGGGCTGGTGGTCCTGGGCTCTCCAAGAAAGCAGGCTGAGCAAGCCAGGGGAAGTGAGCCAGTAAGCAGCACTCCTCCATGGCCTCTGCATCAGCTCCTGCCTCCAGGATCCTGCCCTGCTTGAGTTCCTGTTCCGACTTCCTCCAAGGATGGACTATATGATCTGGAAGTGTAAGCCAAAGAAACCTTTTCTTCCCCAACTTGCTTATTGATGAGGGTGTTTTGTCGCAGCAACAGGAAACCATAACTAATCCAACGTGCTACCTCTCCTTTTCAAACAAGAGCCTGATGGGCAAAGCAAGACAGAACAGTGTGAGCACAGAGGATGAGTGTGCTCTGGGCTGAGGCGACACAGCGCGGGCCAGGAACGGGTGTGAGTACAGAGACGCGCGGAGCAAGTCAGTGTGGCTAGAGTATGAGGTAGTGGAAAAAGGACCAGAAAAGTAGACAGGAGCCATATCACAAGGCCCTTAAATTCCAAACTAAAGAATTTGCACTTCTTTTAGTGGGCCTTGGGGAACCTCCACAGACGGCTGGTTTAGAAGTGTGCGTTAGGAGAGCGCGGCAGGGCAGCGGAGGCAGTGTGAGTGGGCGGCCTGGTTAGTTAGGCTACCACAGGAGATGGATGGGCTTCCTGAAGGATGGGTTCTCAGCAACTGGCAGGCAGAAGAAAACCCACCTGACAGTCCCGTGTGGGACCAAGAATGTGGCTCAGTTGGTTGAGTGCTGCTACCGAGACCAGGCATGGCGGTACGTGTCTGTAACCCCAGCATTCAGGAGCTGGCGCCCTGAAGATGAGAAGTACAGGGTCATCCTCGGTTACTCAATAAGTTTGGGTAGCCTGGGTTACAAAAGATGTTATCTAGATAAATAAGTAATAAAAATAAAGACAAACATCTGTATGATATTCCTACTTTGGTCTGAGGAGACAGGGACAAAAGGGGAGACTTTGGTTACTTCACAGGCAAATGGAGGCAATTTAGGAGTATTAGTCTGGAACAGTGGGACTCACCCGTGGGGTGGAGTGTTCGGGGGCCACAAAGAGAGAGACGCTTGGGAAATGGCTCAGAGTTTCACATGGAGAAGGGCATTGGGATCCTAACCTTCTCCTCCTCCTCCTCCTCCTCCTCCTCCTCCTCCTCCTCCTCCTCCTCCTCCTTTTTAAAGATTTATTTATTATGCACACAGTGTTCTGTCTGCATATATGCCTGCACACCAGAAGAGGGCACCAGATCTCATTACAGATGGTTGTGAGCCACCGTGTGGTTGCTGAGAATTGAACTCAGGACCTCTGGAAGAGCAGCCAGTGCTCTTAACCTCTGAGCCATCTCTCCAGTCCCCACCTCCACCTCCTTTTTTGTGGTTTTTCAAGACATAGTTTCTCTGTGTAGCACTGGCTGTCCTGGAACTCACTCTGTAGACCAGGCTGGCCTTGAACTCACAGAAATCTGCCTGCCTTTGCCTCCCAGTAAAGGAGTGCACCACCACCACCACCACCACCACCACCACCACCACCACCACCACCGGGCTTAACTTTTTTAAAAAAATAACCTCTACTTAAAATTTTTCTTTTAGAGGCTGGGGAGATGGTTCAGCAGTTTAGATGGCTGCTCTTCCAGAGGACCCAGGTTCAATTCCCAGCACCCATAAGACAGCTCACAACTGTCTGTAACTCCAATTCCAGGGGATCTGGCACCCTCACACAGACATGCATGCAGGCAAAACACCAATGCAAATAAAAATAAGTAAATCTTTTAAAAATATTTTTCTTTTAGATTTATTTTATTTTATGTGCATGAATATTTTGGCTTCATGTATGCATGTGGACCACATGTGTGCCTGGTGCCCACAAAGGCCAGAAGAGGGTGTCAGATCTCCTGGGACTGGAGTTACAAGCTGCCTTGTGGGTGCTAGGAACTAAACTCAGGCCATCTGAAAGAGCTGCAGGTGATGATGGCAGATGGCCTGCCTGTAACCTGTGACCCCAGAGTGCGCAAGAGATGGAGACGGGGCAAGATGGCGAGCTGGACTTACCAAATTGATGAGCTGTGTATTCAACTGAGAGACTTTGCCTCAACATATTAGGTGGGGCATGATCAAGGACTACGTTCAACCTCTGGTGTCCACATCCATGCTCACATGCAGGTACCTACATACATTTGGACATGTATACCCATGTTTTAAAAAAAAGAGTAGTGGGTCATAGTGGCACTAATGGCACTAATGCCTAGTGCTCAGGAGGCAGATGCAGGCAGAACTCTGTAAGTTCGAGACTAGCCTGGTCTATATATTGAGTATATAGTGAATTCCAGGACAGCCAAAGCCATATAATGAGATCCTGATTCAAACAAAACAGAACGAAATCCCCTAACCTACCAACCAATCAAAAGAGTATTGCAGGCAAACACATTTTATGTTTCATGGCCTTTGTTTTGGGCAGCACAAGGAACAGAACCTAGGATTTTATGCACACTAGGGAAGTACTCTCCCATTGAGTGGTATCCTGTCCTCATTTTTATTTTTTTATTTTGAGGACAGATCTAAGTTCACCAGGCCGGCCTTGAATTTATGATCTGCTTGTCTTAGCTGCCCAAATACCTGGGATTCTAGGCCTGTGCTACAAGCCCCAGACGTATTTTATGTTTACCTGGCTCCAAAATTTCTAGGGATGAATTTCCAAAGAGCTAGTCATGAAGTAAACAGTGTCTCTTGACCATAGATGAGGTCACAGTATCTGCAACGTGTCTACCTTCCAAGCATCCCACACAGACTGCAGTGTGGAGACCCCTTGGATTGTGGGTCTCGGCATACAAGAACTCAGGGCCAACCCTAACCATCCAACACCTCCGAGCCCTGCTTCATTAGGTTATAGGAATTAATCTTGAGAAACAAGGAAAAGACCAAAAACAACAACAACAACAACAACAACAAAAAGCAAAAATCCACCATATTTCCTTCCCATTTAACCCTCTAAAGGCAAGGTCACCCCCTGCTTGACCTGGGGAGGATGGTCAGGCAATGAATTTGGCTTCTTAGATGATATAATAAAGTGGGATGATGCACATTAGGCAAGAAACAAAATGAAAGTTGGACCGTGAAGGGGTCAGCAAGATGGGAAGGTGGATAAAGGTGTTTGCAGCCAAGCGTGATGACCTGGGTTCAATCCCTGGGGTCCACATGATGGAGGGTGAGAACTGACTGGAGAGTTGTCCTTTGACCTCCACATATGGGTCATGGCATGTACCTCCCCTCAACACAATAGTTAGATAGTTAGGTAGATAGATGACAGACAGACAGACAGACAGACAGATGTACTTAAATAAGAAAGAAAACTGGGCTAGGGCTAACGGGGGAGAAGAAGCCACAACAACCTAGTATGAAGAGGTACCTGCTAACTATTACATATGTATGAATTTTATACATGTGAATAACTATACATATGTATGACCTTCAGAGGTCAGGGCGCACTCATTATCAGAGTCATTCAATGAAAATCACAGTGAGAAGCCATCTTCCCACCTATGGGACAAGCAAAGGTCAGAAACCACCTGTGATAAGTCTCTGGTTTGGTGAGGGTGTAAGAAACATCCTCACGTGGCTACAGATTCAGCTGCAAGTAGCATTTGTGGATGGAACTTAACAATATTGACTGACATTACAAATTGCAGTGAGACAACCTCCCTTTGGGGAAGCCATTCTTCAGAAATACACGTGTGCAAAGCCCCGAGACACCAGCGCATTTATTGCGGCTTCAGTTGTAACTGCACAAGACGAGCTGGTCAAAGCCTTTAGCTCGTCCATTGATTAGGTATTGTGAATCATGATGTGGATTCATCAGCGTGATAGCTACCTTGGGCTGGGCCATGTCGCTCAGTTGGAAGAGTGCTTGCCTAGCACATGTATGTGTTTGATGCCGAGGACCACAGAAACCAGATGAAAGGATTAGAATTTCTTTCTTTAAAAAAAAATTTTTTTTTGAGACAAGGGTTTTTTCTGTAGCCCTGGCTGTCCTGTAACTCGCTCTGTAGATCAGGCTGGCCTCGAACTCAAAGATGCGCTTCTTTCTGTCTCCCAAGGACTGGGATCAACGGCGTGAGCCACCAACTCCTGGCTAGAATTTCAAAGTCATCCTCAACTACATAGTGAATTTGAAGATAATCTGGGCTACATGAATCTCTGCCTCACTAAAAAAAAAAAAAAAGCATAAAAGATAAATAATCTTGAAATATCTGGAGTAAGAATACTGGTTATTGTATAATATAATTTGTATGAAAAATAAAAGATAATGTATTGGTGTTTGTGTGCTACCTTCTGGGTGAAAAAAATATGTATGCTTATATGAGTGTACACCACTTCTAGACTAAGACGCTAAGGACCTGGGGGACTGGGGAGCAGGTACATTGTGTGCTCATTTACACCTTTAAGGACACACACAATACATAAGTAATACTTATAAACATTAAAACAGTAAAACAAAAAAGAGAGTGTCAGGAGGCCTATTTTGTATTCTTCAACAGGAGCTTCGGAAGTGCCTGACTCGTGAGTTAGTCCACAGCACCCCCTGCTTGTGGAGTGTTGCTGCTTTTGGAGCATACTCTACACTGAACCAGGTTCACGGTTGACAAGGAGTGCTGAGGGAATACCAGGGCCTCTTTAAAGAAAACTGTAGAGAAAAGAACAGTGGCCTGTGCTGGAGCTAGAGGAGACGTAGGCAGGATGGATGGATGGGACACACGGGACACACTGGGAACGGGCAGTCCTGGATAGAGTGCGGACTGCCTTTGCCAGCTGCGTGCCTTGGGACACGTGACCCTCTTAAGAAGTCTCTGTTCTTGCCCCATAAATTGGATTAATAATACCTACCCTTAGGGTTATTGTGAAGATCAAATAAGGAACGAACGTGAACGGTGCTTCAGAATGAGAAAAGTGCCATTAAAATGCCGAGGGATTATTTTTAACTATCCCCCCTCATTTTATGAGGTAATAAGAGGTAGTGTAGGGCGGCGGTGAAGGTGGGGACTCAGGGACCAGAATGGCCAGTATTTGAAGTCCAGCTCCACCACCCACCCCCTGGGGGGAGCCAGTGTAAATTACTTAATTTGGCGACCTCTATTTTACATATGTGAAACTAGGGTTGATAATAACATTTTCATAGGATCTTGGTGGGGATTAAGTGAACAGGGATCTATAAAGCGCCTGGACTGAATCCGACCCACACTGCGAACTACCTAAGCGTCTCCCATTGCTGACTTCTCAATGTGCAGTGTCCGTGGACTCTGTAGATAGGTGTTGGGTAGGTGCTAGCATGCATGCTCATCCCACAGGCACAGAAACTGAAGCCTGGAAAGAAGACATGGCTGGGCCCAAACCGTCCGATCAGTGAGTAGTAATAATTCTTCTAAACCGGGAGTGGGGATGCACCCCTGTAACCCCAGCACTTAGGAGGTGCAGGCAAGAGAATCAGGAGTTTAAGGCTAGCCTTGGCTACCTTAGACCCTGTCTCAAAAAAACTGAAGAAAAGAGAATAAGTAATAATTATCTTTCCAAAGAGCCTTTCTGAGGTTCTGGTATAAGAGTCCTCAAGAAGTGTCTCCCTTCCTCCTTTCCTTTCTAAAGGATTTATTTATTTTTATTTTTTAATTATGTAAAGGTGTGTGTATGTGTGTGTGAATTCAGGTGCCCATGGAGGCAGGGTCTTGGATGCCCTAGAAGCTGGACTTACAGAGGTTTGTGAGCTGAACTCAGGTCCTCTGCAAAAGGTACATATGCTCTTAAAATGGAACCATCTCTACAGTCTGCCAAGTCTCCCTCCCTCCCTTCCTCCCTCTCCCTCCCTCCTTCCCTCTCTCCCTCCTTCCCTTTCTTTCTTTGAGTGTGCACATGCTGTAGCATACATATGAAAGCCAGAGGACAATTTTGTGGAATTGATTCTCTCCTTCTACTGTGTGGGTTCCGGGGATCAAACTCAGGTTCAGCAGCAATTGGCTTTTACCTGCTGAGCCATCTTGCCAGCTCCTAGAAATATATTCTTTTCTTTTCTTTTCTTTTTGGTTTTGTTTTTTTGAGACAGGGTTTCATTGTGTAGCCTTGGCTGTCCTAGAACTCACTCTATAGACCAGGCTGGTCTCAAACTCACAGAGATCTGCCTGCCTCTGTCTCAAGTGCTGCCATTAAAAGCAAGTGCCACCACCGCCCGGCTGAAATACATGGATTAATTGCCACAGCACGAATCAAACAAAGCAGGGATGGACAGAGGGAGTCGACACGGAGCATGAGGAAGAGGATCTTCAGTGGGAGACAATACGGAGAGGTACAGAACACAGGAGAGCCCCTGGCATCACGTGCCAGCGTCAATATGCTGCCAATAGGAGACGGAGTGAGAAGCAGGGGTCCTGTACTCTGGGAGACGGAGTTAGAAGCAGGGGTCCTGTACTCGGGAGACGAACTTTAGATGAGAGGATGGGGAGGTTTCAGATAAGGCCTTAAGAGGTGAGAGCATGATGGGAACTACTATCCTCTCTGTGAAAACATGTTTCTCAGAGAAGGCAATATGGTGAGGAGGATGCACACCCCAAAGATGTATTGAGTTCCTGTGTGCCAGGCTGTAGACCAAAGAGAAAGTCAGGGTTGTTGTTTGTTAGTCGAGGACCCTTTGGTGGATGACTTAACCTCCTGAGCCTCTGTTTGCTTGTGCGTGCACACTCTCTCTTCACAGTGTATGGATTAAAATCTGGGTTTTGAAAAAAAAAAAATCTGGGTTTTGGCTTTATTTTTTGCCCTTAGCTGTATGTCCTCAAAAAAAAAAAAAAAAAAAAAAAAAAAAAAAAAGAAAAGAAAAAAGGAAAAAAAAGTCTAATTAGAACTAGATGCCTCAACTTCATTCTAGCCCTTTTTTTTTTTAGATTTATTTTTATTTTATGTGTATGGGTGCTTTGCCTGCACATATGTCTGTGTACCACACGCATGCCTGGTGCCTGCAGTGGTCAGAAGACAGGATCAGATCCCCTAGAATTGGAGTTACAGATGTGAGTGGCCATCTGGGTGCTGGGAATTGAACTCGGGTCCTCTGGAAGAGCAGATAGTCCTCATAACTGCTGAGCCATCTTTCCAGTCCCCATACTTATTTTTAATTATTCGTATATGTGTGTGTCTATGTACGGGTATTTGTGTATGAGCACAGCTACCTGCAGAGGCCAGAGGGGTTGGTTCCCCCTGAGCTGGAGTTACAAGAAGCAGTAAGCCACCAGATGTGGGTGCTGGGAACTGAACCCAGGTCCTCTGGAAGAGCAGTATGTGCTTTTAACTGCTGAGCCGTCTCTTTAGGCCCTGGCCTCCTTCCTTTTAACAGATAAGTAAAAATTTTAAGGACCAAGTGGCTTGTCTGGTCACAGAGATTCCAGTAACTTCTAAGTGGCATTGGTGCATCATGAACTTATGCCTTCCAGTTCCACAGTCACCCACAGACCAAGGGCCGCTCATTCCAGAGGTGGCCAGTCTCTCTGCAGCTATGAGGAGAAGTCTGGGCTGGGTGTGCCTGACTGATTAGGCTTTGCCAAAACATTCCAACCCTGCTTCCATATTTAAAAATCCATCTGGTCTTTGTCCCGAGTATTTTCCTTTCCATTTTAAAATGTGAGTGTCTTTCTGAGGAAGAGCCGATCCATGTGTTTTTGATTCATTTAAACTTAATTTCTCTAAAAAAAGGGCAGACATCCCGAGCTTCACACATTTTCAAACGACAGGAAATAAAGAGAAGCCAAGTGTGAGGAGACTGGGTAGAGACAGACCTCAGGCACTCATCGGGCTCTCCTGTTCAGGAAAATGATGTCGCCTGACCCTACAGTGGATGCTGAGCCTGGCTTTATTTCCTTATTCCGTGGCAGCTCCAGCCAAGATGACAGTTATAACAAACACTTGGGCCAGCCAGCACTGAGAATATAATGAAGCAATGGATGAACCGGACCCTTGAAAGCTTGGCTGGGGGTGCAGTAAGAGAAGAAGCAATGGTTCTTTGGTGCTTCCTGGCTCTTAGGGTTTAAATCAAAACAAACGCCGCCGGCGGTGGTGGCGCACGCCTTTAATCCCAGCACTTCGGAGGCAGAGCCAGGCGGATCTCTGTGAGTTTGAGGCCAGCCTGGTCTACAGAGCGAGATCCAGGACAGGCTCCAAAACTACACAGAGAAATTTGTCTCAAAACAAAACAAAACAAAACAAAACAACAACAACAACAACAACAAACAGAGTCTCACTGTGAAGATAGACCAGGCTGGCCTTGAACTCACAGAGGTCCATCTACCTATGCATGCCAAGCGATCAGATTAAAGGTAAATACCACCACACTTGCCCTTGCCTGTTATATTTTGAATCTGAAATACCCCACACCGGCTTGTGTTTAGAAAGCTTTTTCTCCTCAGCTGGTGTCATTGTTTTGGGGGGCTGCATAACCTTTAGGAGGTGATGCCTAGCTGGCTGATGTAGGTAAATAAGACCAGGCCTTTGAATATAGCCTGGTCCTGGTTTATTAAAGTGGGTCTCTCAGCTTCCTGTGTCACTATAACATGAACGGCCTGTGTCATGGATTCCTGCTGCCGTGAAGGGAGCTGCTCCTCCATGTCTCTGCCGACAGGATGGCCTGAAAAGGCTTTTAGACACAGAGCCAGAATAAACCTTCCTTCTGTCCCATGGTCTCTGTCAGGTAGCATGAAAGTGACTCACACACCGATTGTCTAATTATGTAACCCAGCAGGAGCGCTCTCTAAACATATCTCTTATAATGAGTTACAGACTGGGATAACTGAGGAAAGAGAATATTCTGTCTGTTTGTGGAGAGAATAATAGAGACAATATAAGTGGAATGTGCTGTAGTCAGGGAAACCTGGGGTGAAAGTTTGGATCCGACAATTAGACGCAGACACTCTAAGTTAAAGTGACTTTATATGAACATCATCAACAAACCACTCCAAACACTGATATAAGAATTAAATGAGCCTAGTGGTGGCAGCATACACCATGAATCCCAGCACTCAGGAGGCAGAGGCAGGCAGATCTCTGTGAGTTCAAGACCAGCCTGGTCTACAGAGCTAGTCCCAGGACAGCCAGGGCTACACAAAGAAACCCTGTCTTAAAAAACAAAACAAAACAAAAACAAACTAAAAATTAAATGAGACAATGTGTGTGGTATGGCAATTGATAAACAGTTAATAAATAACAGCTAGTAGCATCACATTGTCTGAAAATGAAAGTCTGGATGTTGAATTCCCTTGTCATTTTCATTTAAACCGTGATCCAAGCAGTCTTCAGATACCCCTCGAGGTCAAAAATCAACAAAAACTCAATGAGAATGTGATAGTTTAAAGGCATCAGCAGATGTGGTTAGGGCTGAACTGGAGAAAATGAAAAACTGTAGTAGGGACTGGCAAGGTGGTCCAGTGGGTAAAGACACTTGTCACCACACCTGATGCCCTGAGTCCAATTGCCATAACCCACCTAAAGGTAGCAGAGAAGCAACTTCCTCCTACCAGTTGCTTTCTGATTGGCACTCACATGCGGTGGCACAGTCCCTCCTGAAATAACATTTAAAAATAAAAACAAAACAAAATAACAAAAAAAAACTGTTGTTGCAGGTTTACAAAGCTGTTGAGAGGCCAGGCAGAGATGCTTGGGAAAAATCACAACACAACTTAGCAGTGGATCAACCAGACCCAGAGTTGAGCCGTTGGCCCAGCAGTGCAGAGGCCATACTGCAGGATGACCTCAACTGGGAAAAATGTCACTAGGATTCTGAACTTGAACTTGAATTGTAAGAGTCCTTAGTGTATGGTGAGCCCAAAGCCTAGGTTTGTTTTGTTGTGTGATATTTTGATTGTGTTCTGACAAATAAAGTTTGCTTGGAGTCAGAGGGCGGAGCTAGCCACTAGCTGACCAAAATTAACCATAGAGGTTTGGAGGACTGGAGACAGAGAGGGGACAGGAAGTGGTAAGGCAGGGTTGAGAGAGGACCTCAGCCTTTTTGGACGGAGGAATGGTAGAGATAGGAAGCTACTGGCAGCTGCTCCCTGCTTCCCTGATATTTCACTTCCAATTTTTTCTTGATAAAGATTAATTAGATTAATGCTTCATATGGCATTCCAATATGGGGCTGAAATTTTCACATAACACCTGACAAAGCTTAGAAAAGGATTCTAGACACATAAAAAAAAAAAAAAACGAAATCAAGCACAGCTTCTTGGTAGCTGCATTTCTGCGGTGGTCTCCGCTGGCGGCCTCTGCTGGCGGCCAGCAGAAGTGCAGCTCCTTTAAGAGATGGCTTCCTGGCTCTTGAAGGAGCTTTCTGACAAAAACAGGAGGATCTTTTAAGAGGCCCCACTACCAACACTTACACGGTGTGGATGAGCAGCAGGTAGCAGGCTACTTGGTGGTGGTGTGGACCCAGAAAGTTCCCAGAGTTGGGGCAGTAAACATGGCTCCCAGAGCTGGCGGTAAACATGCCTCCATCATAACACTAACCTCTTTGGAAACCAAGAGGGAGAAGCCAGCCGCCAACACGCCATGATGTAAGTTACACAGCAGTTTCTTGTTCTTGTTTTTTGTTTGTTTGTTTTGCTTATGCAGACAGAAAAGGTTACAGATACACAGTAAGGACATATTTAGACAAAAAGAGCCTTTAAATGGGTCACAGTGTGTTTGAAAATATGCGCAGGATTGAGAGAGAAGTATATACAGTCTTAGATTTAAAAGTATAGTTTTAAAATAATAAAATCCTTAAAAAGAGAGTAAATTAATATAAAAGAAATAAGCCTTGTAAAGATGGTAAATAAACAGAGTCTGGATGCTGTATATTGTTGTGTTTTCTTCATATTTTTTGGCTGCTAAGAGACATTGGATTATGGAAACTGCTGGATTAAACCAACCTATACATTTTAAAACATCTTGACTTCAAAATTTAAGTCAAAAGATGTGTTGCTTTGGGGGAGAGGTTATGCTTTTTATTTCCACAGGAAATGAGAGGCTGTGGATTCATTCTGGGTTGAGGAAAATCAGGTTTGATCGAGGAAGACCCCCTGAAAAATCTGGCTACAAACATAAAGAAATAAACCTAGAACTACAAGACATGTGATGTATGTTTTACCTGATCAAACATTAAAAAAAATCTCTGGCTGATTTATATACAATGCACAATCTATGCTTGTACTAATACAGATCTGTATGTTACCTTTAAAAGTTTATATATTTTCAGAGCAAGGAGACCAGACACCAATGAAAACAGTGGCCCAGGTGATCCAGCATCCAGAACAGCTTCAAACTGCTGACTGAGATGATCCAGCCTCACAGAATACTGCAGCCAAGACCTAACAATTATCCTAAATTTTCTCAGGGTCCCCCAAAGATTACCAGTGCCCTCAATCAACAGTACGTAGTCTAGAGAACTATGCCCACATTCCCCAAAAATGGGTTACGGATATTAATTATCATTTAAGGGTGGTTGCTTACAAGTTGTTATTGGTAATGGTCAAGAAAAAAAGAGAAAACCAAACAAAGGAGATTAGATTCAGAGATCTCATTCTAAAAAGAGGGGGGATATAAAAATGATAGGATAAAAGGGTAGATTATTGAATCTACTTTAATCCAAAAAACAATTATTAATCTTAAATATTTTAAATTGGCATGGATTTTGATTTTTTTGCTACAAATTTAAAGTTTATTTTGTTATACTGTATGTATATTTTTACTCTTGCTTAGGGTATTATGTTTATGCACCTCATTTTAAAATGTAATATATAATTAAGAAATACAGGTTAATAATCATCTATAATAGCAAACTTATAGTCATGTTAGGTGTGTTTTCAAGGTCATAAACAGATATATTTAGATAGATGGTCTTCAAACACTTCAAAGATCTACAGAATATGGCTTTTTTTTTTTTTTTTTTTTTTTTTGTTTTGGTTTTTCTCTGTGAAACAGTTCTGGCTGTCCTAGAACTCACTCTATAGACCAGGCTGGCCTCGAGCTCACAGAGATCTGTCTGCCTCTGCCTCCTGAGGACTGGGATCAAAGGCTTGTGCCACCACCATCACCACCACCACCACCACCACCACCACCACCACCCAGCCAGAATATGGCATTTAATATGTTTAATAACCTAAGGCTTTTCATGACAGAGAGACATGTCTGCTCCTGGCAGCACCAATTACTTCAAAGATAATAATGGACATTCAAAGAAATTCTATATGAAGTTTGTTTTCTTTATGGAAAAAGCTAGCCATGTGGGCAAAGAAACTGCCCTTGTCTCCATTGCTGACAGTTGCTCTCCAAACTGGACTTGCAGGATGCAAGAAAGTGACCACCAAACTTTGCCAAGACAAGGCAGCAAAGTCCTTCAAAAATTTTACTTCACAGAAAAGTCTGTAAGATATTCTAGGCCTGCAGGCCTAAAATGGATGCCCCAACATTACAGAAGAAACTTGGGTGACTCACCCAGGTAAGATAGATAATGGAGTTTTTTCTCTGACTTTGTCAAATGCAAATGGACTAGACATTGTTAATGTAATTATTGACTGTATATATTTGTATACAGCTATTGTTCTTATTGTATACAGTTTTACTATGTTAGTTAAAATCATCACTTTTTTTCTTTTAGTTCTTTTGAGACAGAGTTTCTGTGTAGTTTTGGTTCCTGTCCTGGATCTCGCTCTGTAGACCAGGCTGGTCTCGAACTTACAGAGATCTGCCTGGCTCTGTCTCCCGAGTGCTGGGATTAAAGGCATGTGCCACCACTGCCCGGCAAAATCTTCACTTTTTATTTAGACCAAAAAGGGAAAATGTTGTGTGATATTTTGATTATGTTCTGACAAATAAAGCTTGCTTGGAGTCAGAGGATGCAGCTAGCCACTAGCCGACCAAAATTAACCATAGAGGTTTGGAGGACTGTAAACAGAGAGAAGACAGGAAGTAGTAAGGCCAGGCTGAGAGAGGCCTTTTGGACAGAGGAATTGTAGAGGTAGGGAGCAACTGGCAGCTGTTCCCTGCTTCTCTGATCTTTCAGGTCCTTTTGTGTGTGTGTGTGTGTGTGTGTGTGTGTGTGTGTGTGTGTGGTTTTTCGAGACAGGGTTTCTCTGTGTAGTTTTGGTGCCTGTCCTGGATCTCACTCTATAGACCAGGCTGGCCTCAAACTCACAGAGATCCGCCTGACTCTGCCTCCTGAGTGCTCAGATTAAAGGCGTGCGCCACCACCGCCCTGCTATCTTTCAGGTTCTTATCCAGATATTTGACTCCTGATTTTTTATTGATAGAGATTAATTAGATTAACGCTTCATTGTTTTGAGTTTTTTTGATACAGGGTCTCGGTCTCAGTGTCTAGCCTTGACTGGCCTGAACTCACTTTGTAGATCAGGCTGTAGAGCCACCTGCCTCTGCTTCCCAAGTGCTGAGATTAGAGGATGGCATGAGTCATCACACCTGACTGGTGTTTTGTTTTTTTCTTTTCTTTTTATGTGTATGGTGGTTTAGCCTGCATGTATGTCTGTGTACCATGTGTGTGTCTGGTGCCCATGGAGACCAGAAGAGAGCATCATATCCCTTGGAATTGGAGTTATAGATGATTGTGAGCTGCCAAGTGAGTGCTGGGAATTGAACCTCGGTCCTCTGGAAGAGCAGCCAGTGCTCTTAACCACTGAGACGTCTATTTCTCCAGCCCCAAGCCTAGTTGTGTTTTTGTTGTTTGTTTTTGTTTGTTTTTTGTTTTGTTTTGTTTTTTTGAGACATGGTTTCTCTGTATAGCCCTGGCTGTCCTAGAATTCAGAGATCCACCTGCCCTGCCTCCCACCTGCTGGGATTAAAGGTGTGTGCAACCACCACTCAGCTATGTTTTGTTTTGCTTTTTTTTTTTTCCAGAGCTGAGGACCGAACCCAGGGCCTTGCACTTGCTAGGCAAGTGCTCTACCACTGAGCTAAATCCCCAACCCCTTGTTTTGTTTTTTTTAACTTAAAAAATTATTATTCATTTTAAATGTATGAATGATGAATGTTTCATGTGAATATATGTCTGTGCACCATGTGTGCCTGGTGCCCTCCAAGCCAGAGGAAGGTGCCAGATCCTCTGGAACTTCAATTCTAGATTTTATAATACAAGTAATACAAGTTTGCACATGCACACACGCTCGTGTGTGTGTGTGTGTGTGTGTGTGTGTGTGTGTGTATTAAAAACTTGTGGTGCATGCCTTAATCCCAGCACTTGGGAGGCAGAGCCAGGCGGATCTCTGTAAGTTCGAGACCAGCCTGGTCTACAGAGAGAGTCCCAGGACAGGCACCAAAACTACACAGAAAAACCCTGTCTCGAAAAAAACAAAACAAAACAAACAAACAAACAAAAACCCAAAAAAACTTGTGAGGCTGGAAAGATGGCTTAGTGGTTGTTGCTCTTCCAGAGGATCCAAGTTTGGTTCCCAGTACCCACATTGGCCTCTTAGAACTGCCTGTAACTCCAGCTCCTGGGGATGCTCTCTTCTGGCTTCTGTGGACACCCACACACACGGCAGATACAGAGATGCACACCCTTACATATAAATGAAACATAAAATAAAGAAATATGGAGAAAGTAAAATAGAGAGAAAAACTACTTCTTAGTGGATATGAGGTTTCCTTGTGGAGGGATGAAATGCTTTGGAACCACATGGAGGTAAGGGATGTGACACTGTGAACATACTGAATGAGTGAATAAATTTATATCAACTTCACATCAATTAATAAGTTTGTGGAGTATAAAAGTACTATTTTAAGGAGTAGTCCTACTAAAAAGAAGAAATATTTTAAGGGCTAGAGAAAAGGCTTTGCTGTTGAAGAGCATGTATGGCTCTCGCAGAGGACTGAGTTGGGTTCCAGCCCTTGCATGAGGCAGCTCACATAAGGGCCTGTAACTCTAACTAATGCGAGAAATCCACGGAGTCTGCTTAATGGGCGAAGAGATTTATTCAGAAAGGAAAACTCACAAGACAGAATGGAGGAATTGTCGTGGGGTCCTGTAAAAGGGGAGGCACGGTCCCACGATGTTCTTCTGCCTGAGACTGTCCCAGCATCTAAGTCCCACGAGGGAGCAAAGAAAGGGACCTACAAGCATCTCAGGTCTTAAGGGTGCCCTGAGCCACACCCTAGGGGCAGTGCTTCAAGGTCATAGACAGAACAGCTGTTCCCTACATCTAACTTCAGCTCTAGGTGGATCCAATACTTCTGACGGGCATCTGTACTCACCCACATCCTCCCCACCTCACCTCCTTAAAGAAATAATTTTTTTTGGTTTTTTTTTTTGCAATTGTAACCATTTTTAAGTTCACAATTCAGTGGTATGAATTACATTCAAGATATTAATTGCACTCATGATATTCATTAATTACACTCATGATATTAATTACATTCATTGATTAAATTCACAGTATTCATTCGATAACTATGTTTATGATATTCATTAATTACATTAGTTGTATTGATTTATTACATTCATGATATTATGTCCTGATACTACTGTCCGTTTGTGAGGTTTTTCCATCACACAAAACAGAAATTCTGTACTTAGGAAATCATTGCTCTATATTCCTTTCTTCTCCATCTTGAGATAACATCTAACCTTTCTGTCTCTATGAATTTGTATATTCTATATAAAATAAATAAATTTTTTTTTTTTTGGTTTTTCGAGACAGGGTTTCTTTGTGTAGTTTTGGTGCCTGCCCTGGATCTTGCTCTGTAGACCAGGCTGGCCTCGAACTCACAGAGATCCTCCTGGCTCTGCCTCCCAAGTGCTGGGATTAAAGGCGTGCGCCACCACCGCCTGGCAGAAATAAATATTTTTATTCTGCATAAATTATGCAATGTGCTATTGTTACAGACGTAGAAAATAGGCCAAGGAAACAGAATTTAGTATGTGCTAAATAAAACAGTTCAAACCAATGGAAGTTAAAATTGATAGCTTAGTAAGTGATATTGGAATAAGTGAAGAGCTCTTGGGAGAAATGTAAGCCTCAGGCTGGAGGCATAGTTCAGTAGCAGAATATTGCCTGGCATGCTGGAAGCCCTGGTACCACACACACGTGTACATCGACAGTGAGACTTCTACCTCGCTGTATAAATAAAAACAGATTTTCTAGATCTGCAGCTACAGCTCAGGGGTTAGAACACACTGCTCTTCCAGGGAACCAGTTCCCAGCACCCTGTCGGTGGATCATAACCACCTGTGACTCCAGCTCCAAGGGATCTGATGTCCTCTTCTGAACTCTGAGGGCACTAACACACATGTGACATGCGTACATACACAGGAACACACACAGACACATAAAATAATCAAATATTTTTAAAAATTTACATGTATTCCATAGTAAATGTAGAACATGGAGCCACAAGAGTTCTAGAAGGAAACATGGCAGTACTATGTATAATCCTGAGTTATAAAAGATAATTTTTATAAGTTTGACATGAGCTCTAGAGGTAAAAATGGAAAGACTAGTACATTTGACAAAGACAACACCAACCAACCTCTGCCTATATGACGGAAATTATAAGCAAGGTTGGAAGGTAAATGACAAACCAGAACATGCTTGTAGTTCCTCTGACAGACTTGCTGACTTCTCTAATACACGGAGATCTCTACAGTCAATAGGAAAATGGAGGCGCTGGGCCTCTGGGTGTGGTGGAGGCCTTGCCTAACATTTATGAAATCTTGCTTTTGACCCCTGGCACCTGACACACACCCAAAGAAGAGAAACAAAGAAAACACCAATGATTTCTGGAAAAAAAAATGAACAAATGGATAATTTATCAAGAAATCATTGATTGGTGATTGATAAATATGAAATATGTTTAATTTCATTAGTGATTTAAAAATACAAATAAGGAGCTGGGGAGATGGCTCTGGGGTTAAAAGCACATGCTTCAGATGGGGGTGGTGATGCACGCCTTTGATCCCAGCGCTCGGGAGGCAGAGGCAGGCGGGTCTCTGACTGGTTTAGAGGCTAGCCTGGTCTACAGAGTGCCAGACAGCCAGCGCTACACAGGAAATAAAAAAAAGATAAAATTTTTTGCAGAGTGCCAGATAAGGCTTGGCAGGTAAGAAAGAGCACTTGCCCCCAAGCCTGATGACTTAGTTTAGGGGACCCACATAGTGGAGGGGAGAGTTGAGGCCTCTGATTTCTACACAGTGTGTGCCCATATGCCCCACACAAATACAATGTATTAAATTTATATTAAAGTTAGTCTTTGAGCACCATCTTATGGAGATGTTGACTATTACCATATTAAATTATTCTATTTGTCACACTGAGGCAGACTGGGTTGAGATGTGCTTTCCATTACACTTGTGTTGAGTGTGTCTGTGTGTACATACAAAAAATATATGGAAAAGATCAAAGGCTAGTCCCCTCGTCCTCTCCCTCCTCTTTCTCTCCCCTGACCCTTTTTGAGACAGATGTCTCTCTGCTATGTAACCCTTGATATCCCGGAACTTGTGTAGACCAGGCTGGCCTGGATCTCATAGAGATCTGTCTACCTTTGCTTGCTGGCCCTATAAGTGCTGGGATTAAAGGTCTACACCACCATGACCAGGTACCCATTCTATTATAATTAAATTTTTTACTTTCAACTATTACAAGTTAAAACCATTTTTAGCTCATGACCTATATAGAAATAAATGTTAGGCAAGATTTGACCCTGAAAGTTGTCCTCTGACTTCCACACATGTGCCTGTGCCTGTGTGTGTTCATGTACACACAGAGACACACACACATACACTCTCTCTGTCAATAATAATAATAATAATAATAATAATAATAATAATAATAAATTTAGACACAAGAAAGCTGAATATGATACCTTTAATTCCAGCATTTGGGAGGCAGAGGCAGGTGTTCCAGGCCAGCCTGGGCTACATAGTGAGTCAGTACCTAGTTCAAGCTTTCTAGGACTGAGAGTTTAGGACTGAGGGTTTAGGACTGAGGTTTGAGCTCCGTGGTTCAGTACTTACCTATCATTTCATTCATGTTGACCTGAGTCCTAGACCCAGCATTAAAAAAAAAACCAACAAAACAGAAAACAATTCTGGAAACTGTATTATTTATCAAACATACTTTTGAGAGAGAGTGTGTGTGTGTGTATGTGTGTGTGTGTGTGTGTGTGTGCACGTGCACGCGTGCATGTGCCCATGTGCCTGTGTGAGGGGATAGTCAATGTCTTCTTTAATCGCATGTTACTTTTTGAGAAAGGGTCTCACTAGGTTCAGGCATGCTTGGCTTTTATATAGGTGCTGAGGCCCTAAATGCAGGTTCTCATGCTTAGGCAGCAAGCATTTTACCCACTGAGCCAACTCTCCAACTACTCCATGTTTTATTTTTATTTACTTTATTATGTTTTTTTAAAATAACTTATTTTATGTTTGGTTGGTTTGTTTGCATATATGTCTGTGTACTAAATGCATGCCTGGTACCCAAGAATGCCAGAAGAGGGTGTTCCATCCCCTGAAACTGGAATTACAAACAGTTGTGAGCTGCCATGTGGGTGCTGGGAACTGAACTTGGGTCCTCTATGTTGTGGGGTATTCACCAGAGAAGACTGCTTAGACATGGATTTAAGCCATTAGAAAGTCTTCATTAGCTGGCCAGCAACCACACTAGATGTTCTGAATCCCAGTATATCCCTGAGCCTTTCTCAGGATGAGCTTTTAAGCACAAAAACCATATCCTGGGTTGAGACACTTCAGTTAACAAGAACAGTTAGCCAGAAGCAGAACTACAGAAGCCAAAAAGCAAGGTTGGTACATTTAGAGACTTTCCCAGAACTATGGACTTTGGTGCATTGGGTCTTTGTTTTCATTTTTAGCAGGTGGTGTTGTCTACATGCTGAGTTTTACAGCCTGATTCTTACTTCCATCATGGAGTCAGTTGTGCTATGGTTTGGGGGCCTACTAAGGTCTGGGGTCCTGTTACAATCTGGAAAAGCAATAACTGCTCTCAACTATTGAACCATCGCTCCAGATCCTACTTCATGTTTTATTTATTTTTTAATTTTTAATTTTTTTGGTTTTTTGAGACAGGATGTGGTAGTCTGAATGTAATTGGCCCCCATAAGCTCATAGGAAGTGGCACTATTAGGAGGTGTGGCTTTCTTGCAATAGGATAATGGACTAAACCTTTGAAATGTAAGCCAGCCTCAATTAAATGTTTTCCTTTACAAGGGTTGCCATGGTCATGGTGTCTTTTTACAGCAATAGAAACCCTAACTAAGACACATGGTTTCTCTGTGTAGTCCTGGCTGTCCTGTAACTCACTTTGTAAACACCAGACTGGCCTTGAAGGCAGAGATCCCCCTGCCTCTGCCTCCCAAGTACTGGCATTAAAAGTGTGCACCACCAACACCCAGCTTCTACTCTGTGTTTTAAATAAACTGGAAAGAAACAGGGAAAATTACCTTCAACATTGCTTTATTTAATTCCATATAGAAAAATACTATAGTTTCAGTTATATCAATACAAAAAGTATTCATGAGATATTTGCTGGGCGGTGGTGGTGCAGACATTTAATCCCAGTACTAGGGGGGAAGAGACAGGCAGATCTATGAGTGTGAGTGAAACCTGTCTTGAAACAAACAAAACAAAATAAAAAAGTATTAATGAGATATTTCTCCTTTTTCAGCTAAGTCTTTGATATCCTGGGGTATACTTAACATTTACAGTACAATGTCTATATTTATTTTAGCCATGTTACAAGATCTCAGTAGCTACAGATGGTTGGAGGCTACCATAGCGACAATGCTGGCCCAGAAAACTGCTTCCTAACTTCAGTTTGCATCAACAGAAAGGCTGTTAAAACACACACCGTGGGGCTAGAGAGATGGCTCAGCAGCTAAGAGCACTCACTGGCTGTCCTTCCAGAGGACCATGGTTCAATTCCTAGCATCCACAAGGCAGCTCACAACTTCAGTTCTAGGGTGTGTGATACCCTCATACAGATGTATATGCAGGCAAAACACCAATGCACATAAATAAAAATTAAAAAAAGAAAAAAACAATATTATAACAACAACAACAACAAAATAACACACACCACTGGGCCACATCTCCACAGTTTCTTATTCATTAAGTCTTGGTGGGGCCTAAATACGTGAGATCCTAACCAATTTCCCATGTGGTGCTGACTCTGTTGGTCTAAAGATCACATGTTGAGATGCTTGTCTAGAAACTGGAGCACTAAAACATAGAGATGCAATCAGAAGCCAGAGATATTTAAGCAAACATGTAACTGAGCATAGTGACTAGGTATGGAGCTCAGGGGTTGAGCACTTGTGTTCAAAAAATTATTACATATTTATTGTGTGTGGAGGAGGTGAGGGGTGAAATGTGTGCCATGGTACAAGCATGAATGTCAGAGGACAACTTGTGGGAGATTGTTCTCTCCTAATGTCATGTGGGTCCCAGGGATCAAACTTGGGTCACTGGGTTTCGCAGCAAGAGTAAATGTGTAAATGCAGGGTCCTCTCCAGACCACTTGTTCTCAAAAACCTAGAAGCCACTTCCCAAACTACCACACAGAGGCTTGTATTAATTATAAATGCTTGGCCGATGGCTCAGGCTTATTACTAACTAGCTCTTACATTTAAATTTACCCATTCCTATTAATTGTAATTAATCTAGTAAGCCACGTGATCCATGGCTTACCAGTCCTCCAGCATCTTGCTTCTTGGGTGGCTTGTGGCGTCTCTCACCGACTCTGCCCCTCCTCCTCCGAGTCCTCAGTTTGATTGTTTCGCCTAACCTTATCCTGCCTTGCCATAGGCCAAAACAGCTTTATTATCAACCAATGAGAGCAATGCGCATTCACAGTGTACAGAAGGATCATCCCACGGCACCAATGTTCTTTTGTACTTGCGTAGCATGTGTGAGGCCCTGGGTTTAAGTCCCAGCACAGCAAAAGAACATAGAACGATAATGAGATGCCACTACATGTTTCACTGGATGGCTGAAAACTGAAGTATTGACTATACTAAATCCTGGTGAGGAGGTAGAACCGCTGCCATTCTTGTCCATTGCTGGAGAGAAAGTAAAAAGGCATCACTTCGGCAGTGTCTGGCAACACTAAATATAATGTGTGTGCATGTTTGTGTGTATGTAGCTGTATATGCATGTGAGTGTGCATATGTTGTGTGATAAAAAATTTTTCCCTGGGAGACACGACACATATCTACTCATCCCAGATAGGGAACTCGTGACTGACCAATGTCCAACTTGGTGAACCAGTGAGTTTTCTTGGGGTTACTTAGAGAAGCAGAAATGACTTAATGACAGCTCCATCCCCAAAGCCCACCCCAGCATGGTGACAGCTCACAAAGCTGGGAACCTGGGAACCTGGGGCACACTGCAGGCCGGCAGGCAGTTCAACAGGCTGGAGAGTCTCAGTTGGTCTAAACCTCTTTCCATGCAGCTGGTCTGGTACGAGAGGTTTTTTTGTTTGTTTGTTTGTTTGGTTGGTTGTTTGGTTGGTTTTTTTTGGCTGCTTTGGTTTATCTTCTGAGAGGGACTATAGGTTTTTATTGCTTAATCTGGCAGGGAGGGGCTCGTGGCTCTGGTGAGTTTCAGGGACTTCCCTACTCTTGGGTATTGTTTGCCTTCCTGCATAAGGAGCTTCCCTGCAGAGAATGTTTCAGTCTCCAAGGAAACTGTTACATAACAGCATACAGATGGACGCCAGACACCTACTTCAGGCGTCAACACTCCGGCGCCATCCATCTTTTTAAAGGATTTTTTTCTTTTGTTTTTTGAGACAGGGTGTCTCTGTGTAGCCCTGGCTGTCCTGGAACTTGCTCTATGGACCAGTCTGGCCTCGAACTCAGAGAACTGTCTTTGCCCACCAGCCATTTTTTAAATCAAAAACTTAAATCAGGGGGCTGGAGAGATGGCTCAGCAGTTAAGAGCACTGACTGCTCTTCCAGAGGACCAGGGTTCAATTCCCAGTACCCATAGACCAGCTCACAACTGCCTGTAACTCTACTTGCTGGGGACCCAACACCCTCACACAGACAAATGTGCAGGCAAAACACCAATGCACATAAAATAAAAATAAATTATTAATTAAAAATTAAATCAGAGGGAGGCATGGTGGTGCAAGTCTAAAATCCTAGCACTGGGGAGGCAGAGGTAAGCAAATTTCTGTAAGTTCAAAGCCAGTCTGGTCCATGCAGTGAGTTCCAGGACATCCAGGGCTATGCAGAAAGACTCTCTCTCTCTCAAAAAAAAAAAAATCAATTTATTTACTTATTATGTGTGCATGTGTGTGTATGGACATGTATGTCTGACAGAACACATGTTGCCAGAGGACAGCTTAGCAGAGTTGATTCTCTCCTTCCATAATGGGTCAAACTCAGGCCCTCAGTCTCGGTGACAAGCGCCTTTACCGATGGAGCTATCACACTGGCCCCCATCTTGTCTTTTGCGATTGGACTTGACTGGAATTGGCCAAGCAGGTAGGCTGGCTGGCGGGCGAGGCCCAGTGATCTGCCTGCATGTATCTCCCCAGTGCTGGGATATAAATTTGAGTTATCAGGCCTGGTTTTTGGACATGGGCTCTGGGGATGGAACTCGGGTTCTCACACTTCAAGTACTGACTGAGCTCTCACCCCAACCCCAAATCTTTTTTGTCATTTTATCTTATTTTATTCTCTCTCTCTTTCTCTCTCTCTCTCTCTCTCTCTCTCTCTCTCTCTCTCTCTCTCTCTCTCTCTCGTTTTCGACAGGGTTTCTCTGTGTAGCCTTGGCTGCTCTGGAAGCCTCTTGGTAGACCAGGCTGGCCTCAAACTCCCAGAGATCCGCCTGCCTCTGCCTCCAGAGTGCTGGGATTTAAAGGCGTGCGCCACCACCGCCTGGCCCCAAGTCTCTCTTTTTTAAAAATTTGTGTTTGTGTGTGACGTGCGTGTGTGTGCATGCTTGCCCACTTGCGTCTGTGGGGAGGCCAGAGTTTGATGTTCGGTGTTTCCTCTATCACTCTTCATCTTGAGTTATAGATGATTTGTGAATCTGAAATAACTGTCAGGCCTACTTGGGCCAGTAAACTTGTCCCCCGGTCGACTTCCATTAGTGCCTGAGCTTATCTGCTTAACCGGGCACTTCTCAAATTTTGATTTTAAGTGAAAATACCCTAAAACACCGTGTTTACTTCTTTACCATTTCTGTGTGTGCCCGTGCTCGCGCGCACACATTTTGAGGCTTGCCTTGGGACGGATCTTGCATTTTCTGTGACCATCATAGCCCTAATCAGACTGCCTTATGTCAACTGCTCGCAAGGTCCCTGGAATAGCTTTAGAACAACAAAAATATAACAACAAAAAAATATAAAAACGACAAAAAAACATTCAGGGTGAAGTTTGTTCAAAACGTCACATTCACATTTAGCACTCAAAATACCTTCGCCCTAAAGGAAACCTGAGCCTAGGACCGCGGGCAGCTTGCTTCCCGCCATCTAACGGTTGCTACGAGGGTTTGGGTTCTTCGCGCTCTGAAAGAGGCTGCAGCAGTCTCTCGGGCTGGAAGCTCCGCGGAATTCTGGGAACCAGACACAAAATGAAGATGTTGGCCCAGCGTCCCGGGCAGAGGGCTCCGGGGTCCTCGGCCAGTTGCTGTGCAATTTCCCTAATCTTCCCAGCCCCGCTCCCAAGCCCGCCGGGCTCGCGGCCCCTCTCAGCCAATCAGCGGGCTGCGGCTCGTCCATTCTGGCCAATCCCGAACGAGCTTACTTTGGGCGGGAAAATCCTAGACGTGGCCTGAGCAAGCCCGAGAGCGACGTCTCGGCTCACTGCTCCTCTCTTCACCTTGTTGGGGGGGGGGGGGCGGTAACAGCCCGGAGGCGGCTGCCCATTGGCTGGGCAGCGGGCCAATGAGGGGTGCGCGATGAGGGGCGCCGGGCCTCGGAGGCGGGGGCGGGGCGGGGCGCCGGCGGCCGGTGCCTAGTCGCGAGGCACGGGTCGCAATGTAACGGCTCCTCCTCTGTCGCACCCTCTCGGCTCGGCCCCCCACCCACAGACCGGCTCCGGGCAGCGCCAAGGGCGGCCGCGGCAGCGGTGGGGTGCGGGCTGAGGGAGCTGGGCCTCGACGTCCGCCCTCATCCCCGTACCCCAGGAGCTGTAGCTCGTCCAGGAGGAGCTGGGGGCGGGGGGGAGGGGGCCGTCATGGAGGTGAGCGGCGGAGACACCTGCCGGCCCCGTCACCCCCAAGGCCTGAGGGAGGGACCTGAGGTAACCGGCGGGGCTTCGACGATGGCGACCCGGGAGAGGAGGAGCCGCCGAGGAGCGGGCGCGTCGGTCCGCACGCACGCACGCCTCCTGAAGGCGCGGGGAGATGGCTGGTCGCGGGCGGGCAGCCCCGACGGGTGGGGAAGAGGGACCGTCGGCGAGGCCTGCCGGGGCTTGCCGGGCCGACCGAGGCCTGGGTGGGGGCGCCGCCGCCGCCGCCGCCGCCGCCGCCGCCGCCTCCTCCGTCGGCCTGTCAGCCCGTCGAGGCGCGGAGGCCGTGCGGGCCGCAGCCGGCGGCGTCTGTCAGGGCCGTCGAGGGCCGCCTCCCCGAGCCGCCGCGCTGCGTGCGGCGGGGCGGAGGGAAGAGGGGAGCGGGGACGGAAGCGAGGGGACCCCGGGTCAGTGCCCCCCCCCCCCGGGATCTGCAGTTAGGCCGCCCCGGCTGCAGCCCCGTGATGACCTCGCGTCTCCGTGTGTCCCCCCGAGCAGCCGAAGGTGGCGTTCCGTGGAAGCGCGAATCGCTGCTGGAACCTCAGTGTGGACACCAGCAGCCGCTTATCCGACGTGTTCAACAGCATGATGCTGACCGGCGGCTCCACGTCCTTCTATGATTGCTACAAATCGCAGGTCCATGGCCAAATTCAACGTTTCCCCCCCTCCCCCTCCCCTGCTTCCTTCGTAACCCCCCTCCAGTCCCCCCACCCCCGCCCCCGACCATTCCTCGCCCCCCGTCGGGGCTCTAGCTCAGACCCCGGACCTGGCACTTGTACGCGCTGTGCAGCGGAGCTACAACTCTAGTCCCGTATATGTTGAAAAAGCTCGACCGTCAGAATCAAAAAGCTGGGGGAAACATTTTTTTTAAAATCGCATTTATATTATCCTGTAGAGAACCCAATTTTTTTTTTAAGTTAAATTTTTGGGGGGAAGGGGACGGGAACGTGCCATGGCATACATGTAGAGATCAGAGGACTTTTCAGAGTGGGCCCCGGGCTTTGAACTCAGGTCCTCAGGATTAGCAGCAAGCACCACCACCCCCTCCCAAGCCGTCTCACTGGTCCAGAGGAAAACATTTTAAATAGAATTCGCATGATACACACTTGGCTTTGGAAATAAAAAAGGATTTTTTTTTTTTAATTTTTAGAATTTTTATATGTATGGTAGTTTTTCCAGCTTGTATGTCTGGGCACCACCTCCGGAAACCAGAAGAGGGCGTCAGATCTCCTGAAATGTGAGCCGCCATTGAACCTGGGTCCTCTGGAAGAGCAGACAGTGCTCTTAACCTCTGAGTCATCTTTTCAGGCCAAGAAAAGATTTTTCTATTCTTTTTTTCTTTTTTTGTTTTAAATAAAAGCTCAAACCCAGGACCTGGCACTTGCTATGTGCTGTACATCAGAGCTACAACTCCAGTCCCATATATGTTGAAAAAGCTCCACAGTCAGAATCTGAAAGCTCAGGAAACAGGTTTTTTTTCTTTTAATTTTTTTATTGCATTTATATTGTCCTATATGAACCCAAATTTTTAAAATTAAATTGGGGGGGGGGCAGTAACATGCCATAGCATACATGTGGAGATCAGAGAACTTTTTTATGTGTTTTGCTTGCATGTCTGTCTGTCTGAAACTGTTGGATCCACTGGAATTTAAGGTATACACAGTTTTGGGCCTTGGATTGTAGGACTTGAACCTGGATCCCCTGGGAGAGCAGCCAGTGCTCTTAACTGCTGAGCCATCTCTCCAGCCCCCTAAGAAAAGGTTTTTCATTGGCTCATTATTTTAGTTAATTGTTTTATCAAAAAGTATGTCCTTGGGCTAGGGATATAGCTTAGTTGATAGAGTGCTTGCCTTGCACACTCAGAGTTCTGAGAATGATACATAGCACTGCATGAACTAGTGGTACAAACCTGTATTCCTAGTGCTGGAAAGGTGAGGGAGAAAGATCAGACATTCAGGTCATCTTTAGTTTCTGAGACAGAGTCTGATACTGACCAGACTGGTCTTGAACTCATCGTATAGCTGAGACTAACCTAATCCTCCTGCCTCCATCTCACAAGTGCTGGGATTGCAGATGAGGACCATCACACCCAATTTCTGGGATTTTCTTTTTTTTTTTTTTTTTGGTTTTTGGAGACAGGGCTTCTCTGTGTAGCTTTGCGCCTTTCCTGGAACTCGCTCTGTAGACCAGGCTGGCCTCGAACTCACAGAGATCCGCCTGCCTCTGCCTCCCAGTGCTGGGATTAAAGGCGTACGCCACCACCCCTCCGGCTGGGATTTCCTTTTAATGGTAGTAATAGCTTTAAAATTTCCAAAGAGATGATAATATTTATCTTTTTTTTATTTATTTTATAATATCTCTTGGAAATACAAAGTAGGCTCAAAATTTAAAAGTTGTGAAAAAGGCCCTTGCATAGGAGTAAGATCTTGAGTTTTGGCTCAGTTTCATCATGTATTTGCTGAGTAATTTGTTGTTTTTTTGTGTGTTTGTTTTGTTTTTTTGGTTTTGTTTTTTGTGTGTGTGTGATGATGGGCTAGTATTCTGCCACTGAGCTATATTCTCAGACCTAGTTTCTTTGTTTTGAAAATAGAGAAGCCAGGTGGTGTTCTGCTTTTAATCCCAGTGTTTGGGAATCTGAGACAGGAGGATTGCTGTGAGTTCAAGGCCAGCTTGGGCTATAAAGTGCGTTCCAGGCCAGCCTGAGCTACAGAGTAAGACCCTGTCTCAACAACAACAAAGAGATATTTGTCTCCTAAGTTGACTAACCAAAATAATGTGTGTGGTTTTATATGAAAATTAGAGTTTTACGTAGTTGCATGTTTTTCATTGAATAAATTTTGTAAAGCCGGGCATGGTTATGCACTCCTAATACCAGAACTTGAGAGATAGAGGCAAGAAGATCAAAAATTTTAGGCCATTCCTCGTGAGTTCAAGGCCAGCCTGGACTACCGGAGACCCTATTTAGGAAAAAAAAAAGTAAATTTTGTGTATAATTTACTTAAAATAATACCACTAATATCCACACAAAGTCTTCTGTGTTTAAAATATTAAAACAACAGCAATTATAGCTATCAATAAGTTGTTGCACAGAGAAACCTAAAGGAATGATGTCTACTTCTATTATTTTTTAACTTAAAATAACCTTTAAATTAAAATTATTATTGTGTATGATATGTACATGTGAGTATAAGTGCACACATCCCATGGCACACATATAGAGGTCAGAGGACAACTTTTGGAGTTCTGTCCTTCCATTGTGGGTTCCAGGTATAGAACTCAGGTCAACAGGCCTTCAAGGACAAGCACTTTTACCCTCTGAGCCATATCTCTGCTCCTACCTTTATGAATTAAAAACGATTACACTTAACATTTTTTGGGGGTGGGAGATACAGGGCACTTGTGTCCATGGCACATGTGTGCAAGTCAGAGGGCAACTTGAAAGTTGAGAGTTTCTGTCCTTCCACCACATGGGTCCGGGAGATGCAAACTCAAGTCGTCAGACTTGGTGGCAAGCACCTGTACTCACTGAACCATCTCACTTGCTGATCTCCTTTGTCTAATAGAAGAGAGCTGTTAATGGAGACGATGTATCTTTAGTTTTAACAAAAGCTCTAGATCTAATCAATAACTTTGGTACATAAAAATGTATTGCAACACAAACATGTTTGTTTATGTACTGTCTGTATTTGCTTCAGGGTCAGTACTGTAACAGTTGAGGAATTTCAGCAAATTGTAATGGCCAGCAAATGTTTACATTCCAGCTTTTGGCAGAGTTCTTGAGATAATTACGTTCTAGCGTTGAATATTGTTATCTGAACTCCTAACACCTGCATTATTATGTCTCATTATTTTGCTAATACTCTCTAATAAATGAAATTTTGATCTCTCTGATGTAGAAATATTTCTTTAAAATTTCAGAATGAAGACAATGTAGACCTAAGGCAGACCTGCACTCCACTCTCTTCATCAACAGAGTATGCAAATTCTATAGACTCCTCACTCTTCTATGCACCATGGTCTACTTACGGAGACGATATCAAACAACCTCCTAGTTCTCAGATCAATGTAAAGAACAGGTAAATGGATACATTGATCAGACCAAATGAGTTGTTGTTTTTAAGTCTGATTTCACAGGGATCAAAGTATATTGGATTTCTAGCTCTTCTCTTTTAATATTGTGGGATTATAACTTTATGTTCATCAAAGTTTTAAGAAAGCTTAAACTAGGCAGTTATTTGTGTATAATTTTTAGTTCATGTTTTTAGACAGAGGTTGGCTTCTTATTTGTTATCCTTCTGCCTTTACCTCTTGAGTGCTGGGATTGCAGTAACACATAGCCTCAAATTTCTTTAAAATTTTTTTAGATTATTTTCTATGTATAGGTGTTTTGCTTGCATGTCTGTGTACCATGTGTGTGCCTGTTGCCCATGGAGGTCAGATGGGTGTTGAATCCCCTGAAACTGTAGTTATGGTTGGTTGTGAGTCACCATGTGGTGACTGGTAACTGAACCTGAGTCCTCTATAAGAGCAACAATTGTGGCTGGATGGTAGTGGTGCACGCCTTTAATCCCAGCACTGGGGAGGCAGAGCCAGATGGATCTCTGTATGTTCGAGGCCAGCCTGGGCTACAGAGCGAGATCCAGGACAGGCACCAAAACTGCACAGAGAAATCCTATCTCAAAAAAAACAAAAAGAAAAAAAAGCAACAAGTGCTCTTAAGCACTGAAACACTTCTCAGACCCCAAATCACAGGTTTCTTAAGTTCTTCTTTCTAAAGATAATATTTTTAAAATTTAAGAAATGTGTGTGCATGTGCGCGCGCACGCACGCGCGCGCACACGCGCACACACACAAACACACACACACACACACACACACACACGTAGAGGTTAGAGGACAGCTTGAGAGAGTTGATTCCCTTCTTTTACCATGTAGGTCCCGAGGATGGAGCTTGGTGGTAAGCAAGAGCCATCTTGCCAACCCTAACCATAATTAAAATGTTTAGGGTTAGGGACCTAGAGAGATGGCTCAGTGGTTAAAAGCACTGGCTGCTCTTCAGAGGTTCTGAGTTCAATTCCCAGCAAACATATGGCAGCTCACAACCATCTATATAATGGTTATGTATATACATATATATACGTATATAAGTGTATATGTAAGTATGGGCTGGAGAGATGGCTCAGCCATTAAAGGCTAGGCTCACAACCAAAAAATAAAAGTATATATATTATATATACATACATATTATATTATATATACATATTATATACGTGTTATATATATACATACACACATATATAACATTACAGAAAACTATTAGAAGGAGAAGCTTGGGAGTGATGTTTTACATTATTTTAATTACATATAAGGGAGCTATTAATGGAGGCTTGAAATATCTTTAGTTTTACAAGGAAGCAGATATTTGTTGAATCCTACTTATTAAAAACATTGAAAATTTAAAGTTATGGGTAATGAAATATTAGACTATATAATACACAATTCTTCAAAAATAATTGAAGTTAATAGATGCCATTGAAAAATTCAAGGGCCACGTATGGTGGCATACTCCTTCAATGCCAGCACTTGGGAAGCAGAGACAGGCATATCTCTGTGAGTTCAAGGCCAGCCTGGTCTACATAGTGAACTCCAGAACAGCCAGAGCTACAAAGTGATGTCTATGTAAAAGAGAGAGAGAGAGAGAGAGAGAGAGAGAGAGAGAGAGAGAGAGAGAGAGAGAGAGAGAGAGAGAAATTCAAACTTCACAAAAATATGTGCTAAAGAAAAGTAAAACTTGGGCCAGGCGGTGGTGGTGCATGCCTTTAATCCCAGCACTTGGGAGGCAGAGGCTGGCAAATATGGACTACAGAATGAGTTCTAGGAAAGGCGCAAAGCTACACAGAGAAACCCTGTCTCGAAAAACCAAAATAAAAGAAAAGGAAAAGTAAAACTTTACCTTGACCACTCTGTCTTTTTTTCCACAATTGTAAGTATTAATGGTTTGGCAAATATTAAATAATATTCTAGATCTTATATACAAAGAAAATTTCATATTGAATCTTTTTTTTTAAGATTTTATTATTTATTTTATATATGTGTACTTTATCTGCATGTACAACTTTATGCCAGAAGAGAGCAACAGATCCCACTAGAGATGGCTGTGAGCCACCATGTGGTTCGTGGGAGTTGAACTTAGGACCTCTGGCAGAGCAGGCAATGTTCTTAACCACTGAGCCATCTCTCCAACCCGCATATTGAATCTTTATAAAGTAACATTGTATAGTGGAAAAGTATTAGAGTTGATGGCACCAGTGTTTGTTTAATGTATAGTTTGTAAGTCACATACCCTTGTAATATAATTTTAATATTTCAAATGATTATCCATTCAACAGACAACTAGGTGACTACTAATGTTTACCTTCTCAATGAAATATTTTAGTGTTAGGCAAATATATTTTTATTTCTAAAATATCCCAATAATCTGAAGTGTTGGAAAGAAAATAAGAAAAGAATATCTCTTGTTGGTTCAATCAGGTTACCCTAAGCTGGCCTCAAACAACTCAGTTTTTATTTTTGTTGTTTTCTTTTTGAGACAGTGTCTCTCTACATAATCCTAGCTGTCCTGGAATTCACTATGTAGACCAGGCTGGCCTTGAAGTCATAGATACCTGCCTGCCTCTTCCTCTAGAGTGCTGACGTTGAAGGAATATGCCACTATGCCCAGCTTCTTTTGGTTTTCAAATAACAAATGAAAAGACTGAACAGATTTAGAATGATGTATAATTGAACTAGACATGCTTTCAGGTGTGCTACCAAGCATTTCTCTAACACTCTAATTCAGACATTTATATCTTGGTCACTTAAAATTAATAGCATATGTTATAGAGAAATGAGAAATAAACATTTTGTAAACTAGACATAGGACTTGAAATAGAGAAATATTTATGTATAGTAGATAATATACTGAACTTAGAAAATGTTCTTGTCTTTTCCTTGTTTGAAATGCTGTATAGAGTCAGTCTAAATATCTTACTGAAAAGATGATTAGAGGGGATGGGACTGTAGCTCAGGATTAGAATACTTGCCTAGCATAAATGAGGTCCTGGGTTTGATCTCTAGCACCATGAAAGAAAAATGAATAAAAAAGAAAAATAATGGAATATGTATAGAAGGAGAAATTGATATATTTTAATAAATATATAGTTTATATATGATATTCATTTTTAGGGTTCAGACCGAAAGAAATGACTATGGCAGTGAAACAGACTTATATGGACTTGTGTCTAACATTTTGGAAGAACAGGATAAGTCACAGCCCTATTTTGCTGAAGGGTTAGTATATAAACTTTATAGTGTATAATGGACTTTTTAGTGGACATATACTAGGTTACTTTGTTGTTTAACATTTATTTTTATTTAACAGTGGATCATAGGATAGTAGATATTTTCAAATATTTGTTTCTAGGAGCCTTGATTTTGCTGAAGTCTTTCCATACAATTGAAAGTTCAGCCTAAGGTTTTATTTGCTTAAGAACTTTGATTTGAAAAAATATTCTTGCATAATTCATAGTTATTTCCCTTGAGTTCATGAGCTAAAGTTTGGCTTAAGGAACATAAGTTCCAAGAAGCTTTAAACTTAGACCTCGAAGGATAAAACTCATTACTCATTGCAGAAATACATATGGATTTTATTCGTGCAGTAGAGGTTTAAAATGTTTTAATTGTTTTATTTGGGTGTGGAGGCCATATTACCCAAGTGTCCTATTAATAAATAAGAAAATATGCCATACACATGTAACCAGTTAAAATACTTTAGTTTCAAAAATATTTTAAGCAAAACACATCTTTTTTCATTAAAAATTGTGGTCAACACACTTTTGAATTATATAATAATCTATTCAAAGAAAAAACTATCTGCTTAGCACAATTCATGTAAGACCCTAAAGTCTACCTCAGGCCTTGATTAACGACTTTAAGAAAAGTGTGGTGAAGATATTAAAATTAAAATGCATATAGTCATTCATTGCTTAATGATGGGGACAGGTTCCAAGAAATGCATCATTAAACTATTGCACTATCACGGGAACAGTTCTTACCCAAAGCTAAATAGTATAGGCCAGTCATTCAGTGTGGCTTCTTGATGTAGTCAAAAGACAGAGTAACTGTGAAGTGCTCTGAGTGGGTGCACGTGACTATAATCTCAATTTGGGCTAAGGTAGTACAATCCAGAGTAGGAGGCCATCCTGGGCTACCTAGAGGGTTTAAGCATTTGAGGTTGACTTCAGCTTTATAACAAGACGCTGTCTACAAATAGACAAGTCAGAAAGAGAAATGACAGTGTAACCATAGAATACACAAGGCTGATGCTAGTGTAATGACATTTTACAGTTAATTTTTTTTAATGCAATAAAAATACAGAGGGGCTGGAAAGATGCCTTAGTGGTTAAGAGTACTTGCTACTCTTCCAAAGAACCCAAGCTCATTTTTCAGCACCCATGTGAGAAGGTTCACAACCTTTTGTGTATCCAGCTTTAGGGGATTTAATGCCTTTGGCCTCTGAGGAAACTGAACAAACATGGACATACCCACTTGTAGACACACAAACATAATTAAAAAATAATGAAAACAAATCTGAAAATTTTAAATATACTACAGTAAATGCATAAACTAGTAGCACAGTCAAATCATCACCTAATATTATATAGCACACATAGCTGTGTACTATGTTATTAAAACTGGCAGTGCAGTAAGCTAGTTTACACCAGCATCACAAACATAAGTAATGACTTGTGCTATGTCACTGTGTGTTCTGTCTCACATTTAATTGGCACACAGCTCTTTTTTTGTTGTTTTTTTAAAGATTTATTTATAATGTATACAGTGTCCTGTCTGCATAAATTCCTGCACAGCAGAAGAGGGCACCAGATCTCATTACAGATGGTTGTGAGCCATCTCTTACAGCAGATAGCACATTTCATATGATTGAGTTGTTTGGAAGCAGTGGTAGTTGGGAAAGATTGGTGAAGTGTCGGGTTTTTTGTTTTGGTTTTTTTTGTTTGTTTGTTTTTTGAATCTTTCCTAATGTTTCCAGAGGAAATAAAGTCTCCAAGACTGAAATTGTAATTAAATATGTTTACTTGTTCTAGGACCTGCTCCTCCAATTTAAAATCAGTTTGGCCAATGAACACAAGCAGATTTGTAGATCACCATGACCTCTTAACAGAAACCAAAAGGCCAATAGATACAACTATCTCTCAGCAAGCTTTTTATAGTGGTGAATCTGTGTCAGCAGTGGAAAAGCAATACTTGCATAATAATAATCTCACACCACAACAAAAAATAGATGAACTTTATCATGGATATACTGGTTTAGATCTTGAAGAACAATGGTTGTACCTCTCAAGAAGTGATCATTCTAATTGTTACAATATTCAGACAAATGATACAGTTAAGGCAACTTTCCAAGAATATCCATTTATTAAAAACTGTTTTACACCACAAACAGGTCTGTCTGATATCATGAAAGAATCAGGAATTGATACTTACTCTTATGGAAGAGAGAAAATATGTGCTAAGGGTCTTGAAACACCATTACAGCATAAAAGGGCAGAGATATTTCTTTCCCAATTTAATAGATATAATGAAAATGCTGATTATTGTAGATACCCAGAATATGCTCATCCTAGTAAGACAAAGCTTAACAAATGTTCAAATTTTAGTGTTCAAGATGGTAAAAAATTAGCCAATGGCACACCTGAAACACCGACCGTGGAAGCGGATGCCTATACGAAGTTATTTCAAGTGAAACCAGCAAATCAGAAAAAATTGGAAGAGACAATACCTGACCAGCAGAATTTTGCATTTCCAAAAACAACACCACATCTGACAGAAAAACAGTTTGCAAAGGAAGCAGCATTCACTGCTGATTTTGGCTTAAAATCAGAGTATGGACTAAAGCCTCACACAGCTTGTCCAGCTAATAATGATTTTGCTAATGTCACTGAAAAGCAACAGTTTGCTAAGCCTGATCCCCTAAACTCTGAATATTTTAAATCAGTGAATTTATTCTCAAATTCAGCAACATCTTCAGGAGGTATCAGTTTAAACAGACCAACTTGGATGAATGTTCAAACAAAAAATAACCTTCCTATTCCTTATCGAAATCAAGGTAACTTGATGAAATTAAATAGTCATTTAAGTGCAGCGTCAAAAGGTTCTAACCATTCTTCAGATTTCCTCCAACTGTCGTCTACAAATTTAACCTCAAACAGCAATTTATTCCAGAAGTATTGCCAAGAAAACCCGTCAGCATTTTCTAGTTTTGATTTTAGTTACAATGGGGCAGAAAGAATTCAATCTGTGAGTCACATGGAAGGACTAACAAAAACTGGAGAAGACAGTCTCTTTGAATCGGTTACAGAGAAGAAAATAAAGCAGCCGAATGGATTTTGTGATAGCTATTCAGCTTCACAATATGGGATAATAGAAAATGTAAACAAACATAATTTCCAAGCCAAGCCCCAGAGTGGACATTATGATCCTGAAGACATTCCAAAGCATTTTGATGGGTTACCTCAAAATACATACCAAGATCTGTTAGAGTCACAGGGTCATTTTAATAGCCACAGACAAGGAAGTGGAGACAGCAATATTAATAGCCGTGTGAATCGCACACAGTCCTCCTGCTTTTCTAATAATTATATGATGGGAGATTTACGACACAATCAGGGTTTTCAACAACTTGGTTCAAACGGGTTTCCCCTACGATCTACCCACCCGTTTGGCCACTCAGTTGTTCCACTGTTGGATTCCTATGATTTGTTTTCTTACGATGACTTAAGCCATTTATATCCTTATTTTAATGATATGATGTATGGTGATAATTCCTTTTCTGGCTTTGTGCCAACGTTTGGATTTCAAAGACCAATTAAAACCCGAAGTGGACCAGCTAGTGAGCTTCATATTCGTCTAGAAGAGTGCTATGAACAATGGAGAGCATTAGAAAAGGAGAGGAAAAAGGTAACAACCACCCATTTAGAAGTAACAGTATGTTCCATCTGCTTCTCTTTGTTAACCTCAGTATGGTTTAAGTACTTATTCCTAAGCTGAATTCTTCTGTAATGTATTTAAATTCATTGCTATAAGGACTTAGCTAGGTTATTTAAAGATTGAAAGATCAGGGTTTTGAAACAGTTGTTCTCTTTTTAAATTTTCTATGAAGTAGATTTTCTTCTTTTTTAAAGTATTAAATTGTTGGAGAGTATATATAAGTATGAGAAAATATTATGGTATTGTGGCTTATATTTGGTTTTTGTCTTTTTTTTTCTTTCTTTTTTGAGACAGGGTTTCTCTGTGTAGCCCTGGTTGTCCAGGAACTCACTCTGTAGTGACCTCAAACTCACAGATATCCTCCTGCTTTTGCCCCGCCAAGTGCTGGGATTAAAATCACCGCCCAGCTCAGATTTTCATTTTCTAAGTTAGACTATAACTGTGGTTTATATTAGTTGCATTTTGATACCAAAACAATTTTATTTAAAGAGAATTTTTTTCTGTTTCTTAGAGCTGTGAAAAATATTATTCACTTTTTAAAAGCTAGTATCTAAAAATTATATTTTACAGACCGAATTAGCCCTTGCCAAGAATTATCCAGGAAAGAAAGTATCCAGTACTAATAATACTCCAATTCCAAGATTGACTTCCAACCCATCTAGAGTTGATCGCTTAATTGTGGATGAACTTCGAGAACAAGCCAGAGTAAGCTGTAAAAACATCCAATAGTGGTTTTTTTTAAAATTACTTGATAAAAATTTAAAGGATTTTAGCAAGTTAGAGTTGTGAAGGACTTTATTGTCACATTTACAGCCTGGTGTGATGGCATATGTATAAACTCTGCATTTAGGAGGTGGAGGCAGGAGGATCAAGAGTTTAAGGCCAGCCTCAGCTATATTACTGAGTTTGATAACAACATGGGCTCAAAACAAACAAAAAAACACAGTAAAATCACTTACAGATAGCTGAAAAAGTTCTTTTGTGTGTATATTTGAGTGTGTGTGTGTGTGTGTGTGTGTGTGTGTGTGTGTGCATATTGAGGCCACAGGTTGACATTGGGTATCTTCCTCAATTGCTTTCCACCTTATTTTTTGAGACAGTCTCAACTGAACCTGGAGCTCACTGATTTATCTAGGCTAGCTCACTTCCTCAGCACTGGGATTACAGGTGCACACCACTGTGTTTGGCTTTAAGAAACAAAGGTGCTGGGGATCTGAACTCAGGTTCTCATGCTTACTCAGCTAGCACTTTATTGACTGAGCTACCTCCCCTACACACCTCAGATATGTTCATCTTTGTTCTATAACTATGATGAATATTAGAGAAAGACAAGAATAGTTCCATTTAGTCTTTTAATTTGTAATCATTTAGTAAGTCATTTGAGTGGGCTAGAGATAGCTGTCAATCAGTGGTAGACTTATCCCTAACGTGTGTGAAGCCTTGACTTCCATTCCCAGCACCATAACATAATATTTTTAGTAATCTAAAGAAACCCATGTCAAACCCATGTTGGCAACTAATACCCAACAGAAAGAATGCTTTTAAAATCCAACACTTTAAAGTGCTTTAAAAAGCCTGAAAGAAAGCCGGGCGGTGGTGGCGCACGCCTTTAATCCCAGCACTCGGGAGGCAGAGCCAGGTGGATCTCTGTGAGTTCGAGGCCAGCCTGGGCTACCAAGTGAGTTCCAGGAAAAGGCACAAAGCTACACAGAGAAACCCTGTCTCGAAAAACAAAACAAAAAAAAACAAAAACAAAAAACAACAACAACAACAAAAAGCCTGAAAGATGGCTCAATGTGTAAAGGTGTTTCATGTGGAGGCTGATGACCTAAGTTCAATCCCTAGAACCCACACGGTGGGTGGAAGAAGAGAACCAACTCCTGTAAGTTAATCCTCTGATTTTTCACATATGGGTCATGCATATGTATACCCACACATGTACATAGAAAAATGAATAAGTGTAGAAGCTGGAGAGATTATTTAGTTAAGAGCATGTACTGCTCTTGCAGAAGACTGGAGTTCAATTTATAGCACCCTCATCAGGCAGCACAACCACCAACTCGAGCAACAGAGAATTCAGGCCCCTTTTCTGGTCTCTAAGGACACCTGCATTCACATGCACATAACCCAGGTACATGCGTGCATGCACACATACACACACACAAATCTTTAAAACATGTTAAAAAATAAAAACTATGACATCTCATAATACCTTTCACTATATATTGCTCACTCTCTGCCCATTACCTTCTTGGTCCCCTTCTCCCTTTAAATAATCTCTCTGCTTTTGTCATACACATTCCAATCTAGCTTCCACATGATAGAAAACAAAACAAAACGTGTCTTTCTTGCCTCCATTACCCTCCTGTCTCTCCCCTATTTAGAAACATGATTTTTAGCTCACTGGAGTTTTTGCATACTTTTTTCTTTTATCTATTTACCCCTCAAGGATCTGACTGGTGTACAATAGGAGGAAAATATTTAACACTTGGAACAGACTTGTAAATAATTGTAGCTAGAGTTTTCCTGCCTGGCCCATGGTCAGGGCAAATCTCTCTCACCCGCCAGTCCCACAGCCATTCAGACCCAACCAAGTAAACACAGAGACTTATATTGCTTACAAACTGTATGGCCGTGGCAGGCTTCTTGCTAACTGTTCTTACAGCTTAAATTAATCCATTTCTATTAATCTATACCTTGCCACATGGCTCGTGGCTTACCGGCATCTTCACATGCGGCTTGTCATGGTGGTGGCTGGCAGTGTCTCTCTCTCAGCCTTCCACTTCCCAGAATTCTTCTCCTTGTCCCGCCTATACTTCCTGCCTAGCCAATGGCCAATCAGTGATTTATTTACTGACCAATCAGCAACACACTTGACATACAGACCATCCCACAGCAAATAATTAGTTCCCAATGATAATTATTTTATTTACTTGATATTCACATGTCGATTAATCAAAAAGTTCTTAATTTACATTGTTTAGATTTTGACAGATGTTAGGCATATTAAACATATTCCCCATACTAATTTAATATACTCAGTGACATTTTAGCTTTATACATGCATGAAAGTGTGGTATACATATATATATATATATATATATATATATATATATATATATATATATGTATGTGTGTGTGTATGTGTGTGTATTACACCTGTGTGGGTATATATGTATGTGTGTGCACATACCTGTAGAGGCCAGAGGTTAGTATTGAGTATCTTCCTTATTCACTCTCCACTGTATATATTGAGGCAGTGTCTTTCACTTGAACTCATAACTCATCAGTTTGGATAATCTAGCTAGCCAGTTTGCTCTGTGGTATTCTAGGCAGACTGCCAAAAATCTACATATGAGTGCTGGGGATCTGAACTCTGGTATTTGCACTTGGGTGGCAAGCACTTTATCTAGCAATCCATCTCCCTAGCTCCGGTGCCATCTTTTTGTTTTGGTTTTTTGTTGTGTTGTTGTTGTTGTTGTTGTGTGGTCCACGTGTGTTGTGCCCGCCTCCCATGCTCAGACAGGGTTTCTCTGTGTAGCCTGGCTGTCCTGGGACTTGATTTGTAGACCAGGCTGTCCTTGAACTCAGAGATCCACCTGCCTCTGCCTCCTGAGTGCTAAGATTAAAGTTTTTTTTTTAAGATTTATTTATTTTATGTATATGAGTGCTCTATCTGCGTGTACACCTTTATGCCAGAAGAGGGTATCAGATCACACTATAGATGGTTGTGACCCACCATGTGGTTGCTGGGAATTGAACTCAGGATCTGAAGAGCAGTCATTACTCTTAACTGCTGAGCCATCTCTCCAGCCTACCTGGTGTCATTTTTTTAAAATATTTTTTTTGTTTTTAAGATTTACTTCTTTTATTGTGTATACAGTGTTCTGTCTGCATGTATCCCCACCCCGCCAGAAGAGGGCATCAGATCTCATTGTAGGTGGTTGTGAGCCACCATATGGTTGTTGGGAATTGAACTTAAGACCTCTGGAAGAGCAGCCAGTGCTCTTAACCGCTGAGCCATCTCTCTAGCCCCTGGTGCCATTTTTAAAGCTCATTAACAAAAAGACTGGGAACTTTCCTGGGACTGGAGATAATGTAGCTCAGTTGATAGAATGCTTGTCTAGCACACACAAAAAGCCCTAGCACCACATAAGCCAAATAAGGTGGTGCACACCTGTAATCCCAGCACTGTAATCAGTACACATTTTCATTAGCATATAATTTGTTGTATCATTTCAATGTAAACTTAAACCTGTATCGTCTGTATTATGGATGCCTTAAAACTACAGATGTGGCTGGAGAGATATCTCAGAGGTTGAGAATGCTTCCTGCTCTTCCACAGAACATGAGTTTGGTTCTTAGTACCCACAGTGGGCTGCAGAACTGCCTATAACTTAGCTTCACAAGCTCTCATACCCTCTTCTGGTCTCTTCAGGCACACATAGACACACAGACAGACAGACAGATGTGCGCGCGCGCGCGCACACACACACACACGTACGTGCTTGCATGTGCAAAATCTTTTACAAAAAAAAAAAAAAAAAAAAAAAAAAGCTGTTAGTTACAATTATCTGTTTCTGTATTCCAAAAAGAAAACATTGGAGACCTGGAAAAAGGACTCATTGAGGTCAGGATTAATCAATAGTTCTTGTCCTTTATTTGTTTGTTTGTTTGTTTGTTTTCCTTTTTTTGAGACAGTGTCTCACTATGCAGCTCTGGCTGGTCTGGAAATTGTTATGTGGTCCATGCCTCGAACTTATAGAGGTCTGCCTGCCTCTGTCTCCTAGGTGCTGGGATCAAGGTGTGTGTTATCACACCTAGCTGTACTTGTCCCTTTAACTCAATTCTCCTTTAGGTGGTTCTTACTAACAGTCTTCTGTTTATAGACTTGTCAAAAACAATATCAGATCTTATCTTTGTACTGTCAGTGACATGGCTGTGTTTAATATTTTATTTTTTCATTGTTTACTCAGTATTCAACTACAGCTTTTAGAATTAACATACACAAGCAAGTATAAAAAACTTTCCATTTTTATTTCCCTTAGCATAGTGTCAGGACACAGTAAGCATCCATTTATTTACTAAACGATTATTGTTGCTCTTGTCTCAGCTATGTTTCATTAAAGACTTGTTTGACTTATCAAAATTTAAATGTTTCCCTCAGGTTGTGACTTTACTAGGCAAAATGGAACGTCTTCGAAGCTCTCCCCTTCATGCTAATATCTCTACTGCTCTTGATAGACACTTGGAGTCGATTCACATTGTACAGTCACGTAGAAAGGATGAAATTGTTAATGCTTCAAATCGGCAAAGACAAGGAGTGCCTAGGTGCCAAGATGACAGAGGTACAAATGTTTTGGAGTTCTGTTTGTCTATATATATATATATATATATATATATATATATATATATATATATACACACATACATACATACATACATATATATGTTTGTTTGTTTATTGCTTTTTCAAGGCAGAGTTTCTCTGTGTAGTTTTGGTGCCTGTCCTGGATCTCGCTCTGTAGACCAGGCCGGCCTCAAACTCACAGAGATCCACCTGGCTTTGCCTCCCGAGTGCTGGAGTTAAAGGCGTGTGCCACTGCCACCCGGCTTTAATTTATGTTTTATGTATAAGTGTTCATACATAAGATAGGGCATTATATCCTGTTATATGTAGTTGTGAGCTACCATGTGGTTGCTGGGAATTGAACTCAGGACCTCTGGAAGAGCAGCCAGTGCTCTACTGAGCCATCTCTCCAGCCCCAGAAGTATAAATGTTAATGCAAACTCTTTTGATAAAGCATGTAATAATTTGAATATTAATAAAATCAGATCTGAAATTAAAAGATTGGATTTTTTTTAAAAGATTTATCTATTTATTGTGTGTTCTGCATGTATGCCTGCAGGCCAGAAGAGGGCACCAGATCTCTTATAGATGGTTGTGGGCCTCCATGTGGTTGCTGGGAATTGAACTCAGTATCTCTGGAAGAGCAGCCAGTGCTTTTAACCTCTGAGCTGTATCTCCAGCCCAAAAGATTGGGTTTCTAAAATTAATACTTATCTAAATAACAAATAAGCAAATGATCACTATATTACTTATTCCCAAAGTATTTTGTTCTCTTTTGTTAATTTTATGCACTTGATTATAATACCTGTCTTTTTTTAAATTTTTATTTTTAATGTCTATTATTGGATTTTTTAAAGTGTAAACTCAATTGGAATTTAATACCTGTCTTAAGATACAGTCTCTTTTACCAAAGCATAGTCATTGCTGTATAGATCAAAGATAAAGTAATAGTACTTTTAAGTAGTTTAAAAAACAAGGTACTTCATTAGCTTAGCCATCACCGTTTTTGTAAAATAATAATAATAATAATAATGTTTGATCATTTAATAGCAACAGCACTGAGCTGCTTAAGATGTAAGGGGTATTTAAGTGAATAATAAGCAATAACCCTATTTATTTTACAGATGTTTTTGCTCTTGCTACAGCAATTAAAGAGATGTGTGTAGCTACTCGGAAAGCACGCACTACCCTGTGGTGCGCACTGCAGATGACCTTGCCAAAAACAGCAAGTACATCGGGCCAAGCTGACATGGAAAAGGCTTTCCAAGATCTAGTAAACTGTGAAGATAAAGTCCATGAAATAAATAGTAGCAATCCAATGAACCAGAGAGGTGAAACAAATAAACATTAAGGAAATGCCAGCAGAAGGAAGAGTTAAAAAGCTGATAAGTAAATGTATCAAGATGTGCTAAAATTTTTAATGAACTTGTCAAACTTTCAGTACATTAATTTTCTTTCAGATTTAAAGTTAATACTTCAATGAAGTCTAACTTCTATTTAAAAATCTGCTTGGAATGAATCAGATACAGTTTAAAGTGAACTCAAAGGTAAAGTTGATTACTCCAGGAGTTCTGAGTAGTCAAAGATAGCAAGTTTATTTAATTAAATATCCCCTTACGGCTAAAAATTGCTTAGATCCATTCTTCAGTGCAGGTAAATGCAAATGTGAAATTCTTCTAGGAGATAAGTTTCATTTAGTTCTGCCTTAGTAAGTATAATTCCAAATAATGAGTCTAAGTGACTGTAACCCAATTATGGCTACAGTTTAGTAAACAAGACAAGTTTTGATTGTGATTTAAAAGTATTTTCCTTACAAAACTGGATAATACCTAGAAAACAAAGGAAAACAAGGATAAACCCAATATTCATGTAAAAATTTAATATTTAAAATACTACCATATTTATAAATTTGAAATCTTAGTGTCTAAGTATATGGAGGGAAATGCATCTGATTCTCCTAAATTAGTGATAAAAGTGCCAGTGTGAAAACCATGCAAGTTACTGAATATAAAACCTGTTCAAATCATTAGTGTATATTCTTTAAATTTTAATTATACTATCAATTATTAAATATTTCCAATTTCAAAGTATTTAATTGAATCAAAATAAAACATTCCTTTATCTGGATCTTTTAGACTCGATGCCCAGTAACTAAAATAATGACTCTTGTTTTAATACCCTTAGTTTGCTGTCTTTGATGAGGGTATCACGAAGTTCTAAAATGTATTTTTTAGGTTAATCTTTAACTAGTTTAGTTTTGCCAATTAGTTAGTGTATATTTTGTGTAGTTATGTTCATTTGTTTGCTTCTGTATTTTTTAAAAAGAACAATTGAAAGCTTGGCTTTTTCTGTTTCTCATCACTTAATATCTTTGTATTAGAACCCGAATAATTTATTCATTAATATGAAATGTTGGTATTATGTGACTCAGAAGATCTTGGGTTTTAAAGTTTCTAGCATGAGTTAAACTATAATATAATGTACTGATGAAATTTAATTGAAATATCCTTGACTAGAAACACTGATGTTTTTGATGTTAGTGTTTTTTCTTAGCTTTAGAAATCCTGGTATTAAAAAAAAAAAAGAGTGTAATCACACCACATAAATTTTCTTAGATGATGTGCGGAAGAAACTGATTGAGAATGCAGGAGTAACTGTAGGGAGAAACATTTTGATCACTGATATGCTTAGAACTACCAAATGAATTACATTGAGGGTAGTCAAATAAAATAGACCACTCCACCACAGTCACTGCATAGAAAGTGGTTAAGTTTGACATAAAACATGTTGAATGTTATGGAAACAAATATTGTACTGAATTTAGTCTCTCAGGAAAAAATAAATTACTTTGTTGAAAATATTTGGTTTCATTTTTTACATTTGTGTTAATTTCTAACATTGTATTATTTATGTCTGAAAACCACATGAATTTCATTTAGCTGAAAAGAGCCTTTCTGGTTTCAGTTTCATTCCTAACACATAAGAATATTGGTAGATGATTGTGATTCAGATTAAATTCCACTTGACCTCTTTTAAAGATGAAACTTGCTTTGCCTTGCTTAAAATAAACTCTAGGGAGACCTTTACAGGACAGTGGTCATAAGTGATATACCAGTCTGTTAAGGAAAACCAAACCATGGGCTGGGGATGAAGCTCAATTGGGTGAATGCTTACAGAGTACACAGGAGAGCCTGGGTTGCTCCTAGGCACTGTATAAACCTTGTGTGGTGCATGCCTGCAATCCAGCATTAGTGAGGGGAGGGCAAGAGGATCAGGAAGTCAAAGCTATCATCAATGACAATGTTCTTGATGCTAGATTTAGCACTTGAGAGAGTTAGGAGGTCGAGGCAGGAGAATCAGAAGGTGAAAGCCAGCCTCAGCTAAATAAAGGCCAGCTGTGACTATCTTGTCACAAACAAGATCTTTGAAATTTTGCTTTAGTGTCATTTTCTATAGTACAGATCGGTGGTTCTCAACCTGTGGATCCCCACAGGCCAACCTCTATCTCCAAAAAGTATTTACATTACTATTCTTAATAGTAGCAAAATTACAGTTATGAAATAGCAACAAAAATAACTATGGTTGGGGGTCAGTCAGCACGACATGAGGAACTGCATTAAAGGGTTGCATTAGGAAGGTTGCCGTGGGTTCCTAGCTGTCCTGGAACTAGTTATGTGAACCTCAGGCTTGCAGTGATGCTGCTGTTCCTGCCTCCCCAGTGCTGGTATTATAGGCATGTACCACTACACCTTGCTAGATGGTTCTTAAATGCTTCTAAATTGCAGCTTATAAAAAATGTTAAAAATTATCACACAAAATATGTTCTCTAATTCAAAGAAATGTATTTTTCTTCTTAAATTTGTGTTTACATGCACACACATATGCCACAGTGGGTGTGGGGGTCAAAGGACAACTTTCTGTAGTCGGTCTCTCCTAACACCATGTGGGTCCTGGAGAGTGAACTCATCAGGATTGGCAGCACATGCCTTTACCCACTCAACCGACATAGCCCATATTTTACTTTTCTTTGAAAGTGTAAGTCTGTGTGTTAGTAAGCACACATAAACACATAGAATAAAAGAAATGGCCGGGAGGTGGTGGCCTTTAATCCCAGCATTTGGGAGACAGAGGCAGGCAGATCTGAGTTCGAGGCCAGCGTGGTCTACAGAGCGAGATCTAGGACAGGCACCAAAGCTACACAGAGAAACCCTGTCTCGAAAAACAAAAATAAAACAAGAAAAAAAGAAATGTTTTTTTAAATTCTATAGAGAAAGCAAGGAAGACACCATACACAAATACATATAAAGGTATTTGAAACTTACCTTAAGTTATTCTATCATTACCCTTTCCATTTCACTAAGTAGTTACAAAAGTTTTGAAGGAATTACTATTATAATGAAAATTCCATTGATCACTGGCTGCTCTTCAAAGGATTTGATTCCAGGTTTGATTTCCAGCACCCACAAGGTGGCTCACAACCACCAGTACCTCCAGTCCCTGGGGATCCCATGCCCTCTTCTGGCTTCCAATGGCACTACATGCACACATGCAGACAAAACACCCATACACATAAAAATAAAAATTTAATTTTTAGCTGGGTTGTGGTGGCCTTTAATCCTAGCACTTGAGAGGCAGAAGCAGGTGGATCTCTGTGAGTTTGAAGCCAGCCTAGTCTACAGAGCTAGGATAGTCAGGCCAACTCTAACAAACCCTGTCTTGAAAAACAAAAACACCCAATGACTGGGCATGCTTTAGTGAAACATTTCACTATTAGGATAAGAATCCGTACCGTATCAAGCTGATGAAAGAAAATGCTGGCGGTATTTTCAGGAGGGGAGGCTAAAATCTTTTTAGATTATGGATTAGCCTATAGAAAAATGTCTGCCATAAATCAAACAGTGAAGGGGAAGATGAATAGGAATCTTACTTACACAACTTAAGTAAAACATAGCTCTGTGAACAGATGAAGATAGGTTTCTTCTGTATCCCAAAATCTAATCAATATTTATATGTATAATCCAGCTATCATTTGGCTTAAAAGGGCTTATTGGAAAATGTTATCATTTATACTATTTTCTACAGAGAAAATCTTTTACTGTTTAAAATAACCCTGGACTTTTAAATTATAACCTGTTTTAATGTTAAAAAATTAACAAATATAAAAAATATAATTAAAAAAAAGTATCTTAAGTGAATAACCTAATCAAAGCCCAATGAGCTGATTGTTTTTTATTTAAGCATTAGTTGGATGTACACTATAACATATAGTGTCCCATGACACATGCCTATAATCCCTGCAGTTGGAAGGCTGAAGCAAGGTCAGGAATTCAAGGGAAACCTAGGTTACAAAGCAGGAGGCAGCCTAGGCCTCCTCAAAAACAAACAAAAAACTAGTGAATTCAAACAAATACCTTAAGAAATAGATATAATCTTGAATCCTTCAGAAGCCAAAATCAAGGTGAGAAGGAAGTCCTAAAATAAGATTACTAAATTAAAACAGGTTCTCGCATATACTCTTCAGAGCTGTGGCTCACTGCTTCCATCACATAAAAAAATTTCAAAGCCAACTTACTCAAGCTCCAAAAAACAATCCTCTGAGCTAATCTTTCCTTCACAGGGAACTTGGAAACAAATTTAAGAGAGAAGACATTTCACTTGCAGAGTATCTTTTTTTTTTTTTTTTTTTTAAGATTTATTATGTAGACAGTGTTCTGCCTGCAAGCCAGAAGAGGGTGTCAGATCTCATTACAGATGGTTGTGAGCCACCATGTGGTTGCTGGGAATTGAACTCAGGACCTCTGCAACAAAGCCAGTGCTCTTAACCTCTGAGCCATCTCTCCAGCCCCACAGGGTATATCTTACAGGGCTGACCAGACAATAAAGACCATTCCCAAGGGACTAGCCACACATACCTTCCCATCAGCAGCCAGAAAAAGCAAGGCAGACGACACTGACTTAAATAAAGTTTATTTAAAAAAAGAAAAAGGTGGTTATTTTTGCAGTGCCATGGTTGTAGGATAAAGAGGCAGCATTATCTCCTTAACCATGGGTTTTTTTTGTTTTTTTTTTTTTTTTTTGCTTCTGCACAAAGGTAGCTAATTATACAAAAACAAGTCGGAAGACTTTCTCCAAATACTAGTAAATATTAGGTTTTATAGGCTACATATGGTCTCAATCATGAAAGTCTTTCTTTTATAACCTTTTAAAAATGTAAAAAACCATTTTAGTTTGCCCCATACAAAAAAAGACTGGGCCAAACTTGGCCTGTGAGTGGTAGTCTTCTAACCCCTGGTATAAAATATCTATTGTATCTTGTCAGAGAAATTGTTCTCTTGAGGCTTTTGATAGCTGTTGCCCAAAGTCAAGTACAGAAGGACTTTATGTACAACTGGATGTGGCTGTAGAAAAGCAGAATTGGAGTTTCTGCTCACCCTTGACTCCACTCTTTTCATGTTTGTTAACCACCAACTATATATACTTTTAAGTATCTTGTGTTAGCAAAATTTCCAGTGTTTTTCTCTAAAAAAGTAATTCCTTCAGTCTCTCTAAACCAGGAATCATTAGGTCTTAATACTCATGCTGCAGGTGTGTCTAACCTGTGGCCTAGGATAGCTGTAAATCCAGTCTAACACAAAATCATAAACTTATTTTTAAAACATGATTTTTTTTTTTGCGAGTTTTAAAAAAAGTCATGTCACAATGTCAAAAGGTTGGACATGCCTGCAGAATAAATCAAGATTAAAATCAAAAGGGGATTCAAGGGGACTCATGATTTATCTAGCTAACAATGATAACCTTATACTCCAAACTGACACATCCTTCTTAAGGTCACAGACCACATGAAAAGTATGTAGCTCTCTATTTTAAAAGATACTTGATTCTCCCATAGCTTAAGTTTTCCTTCACTGCTGGGGATCGATCCCAGGGCCTTTTATGCTAAGCAGGCACTCAACACAACTACAGCTTGAGTCCAAGCTGACACATTAAAAAAATACTGGATCTATCACACCCCAAATGCCATCTTGCGCTTTCCTAATCTGATGCCTTATAAAACCTGGATTTATGTAGGGCTCCTCATTAGCTATTTCAGTCATAAAACACTACTACAAGCTAGGTGTAGCCGTTTATGATCATAATCCTAAGGCTGAGAAACTGAGCCAAGTACACTGCACCGAGTTCAAGGCCAGCCTAGACTACAGAATGAAAGAAACCATTTCAAAGCAAAAACCACTACATTTTGAGGCAAATATTGCCAAGGGAGCAACTTGCACTTTTTTTTTTTTTTTTTTTTTTTTAAATCTCAGAAGGAATGGTCATGTTTCCTCCAGGATGTTAGCTTTCTGAATCTGGCTAATTATACAAAGTGAGGGAAGACCTTTTTAAAAAAAAAACAAGCCAGAAGAGCACAGGATTTCAGTACTAAAACAGAAAAGTTACCCTAATTCCAGATCTTTGGTAAAGATACTAACTATAATTGATTGCTCACACCACCAAAACATGGCACATTTAGTAGTTACAAGTGATTGTGATTTTCCTTTTGAACATGTAAACAAAGGGGGAAAGCCTTAGGAAATTTGGGGAAATGCATTAGTCTCAGTTCTCTTAAATACACAGACGCACAATCAGTTCATGGGCGGGAGGAAGGGAGTGGGCCGAGGTTATCGCTTGCGTTCCCCCTTCTGGGTCCTTTTCCTTTCCTTCTCCTTGCGCTCCTGCTTGGCTAGTTTGTCCTTCTCCCTCTGCAGCTTGTCCTGTTCCTTCTTCCTTTGGGACTCATCCCGAAGCGAGTCTCGCTCCAATTTCCGAGCGTTGAGTACATCTTCCACATTGGTGTTTCGGAACAGAGCTACTAAGTGAGTTAAGAGATCAAGTACACATTCCACAGGCAACAGTCCTGTAGTTTCCTCAGTCTTTTTTTTTTTTTTTTTTCCAGAGCTGAGGACCGAACCCAGGGCCTAGCAAGCGCTCTACCACTGAGCTAAATCCCCAACCCCGAGTTTCCTCAGTCTTAATGCCCCTTCTCTATACACTCAACCCTACACGCACTCTGGGTATTCCTAGTATGAAGAAAGGGTCTTTGGTTTGGGCTAGAGAGATGGCTCAGTGGTCATAAAACTTGCTCTAGCAGAGGTTCAGTCCCAGACAATGGCTCACTCCCGTTCAGAACTCCAGTTCCAGGGAATCCAGTGCCCACTTCTGGCCTCTGGGGGCACCAGACATTAGGAGTGTGTGTGTGTGTGTGTGTGTGTGTGTGTGTGTAGCAAAACACTCATATTTTGTTTTTTTTTAAAAAAAAAAGAGGCCGGGCGGTGGTGGCGCACGCCTTTAATCCCAGCACTCGGGAGGCAGAGCCAGGCAGATCTCTGTGAGTTCGAGGCCAGCCTGGACTACCAAGTGAGTCCCAGGAAAGGCGCAAAGCTACACAGAGAAACCCTGTCTCGAAAAACCAAAAAAAAAAAAAAAAAAAAAAAAAGAATCCTTGGTCTGATGGGAACTCCTAAAGTTACAAGTACAGACCTAAAATGTTCCTTGGATAAAAAAAAAAAAAAATCTCATTTGGGCTGGGCAGTGGTGGTACAAACTTTTAATCCCGGCACTCCACACACACACACACACACACACACACACACACACACACACACACACACACAGATTGTCTCCAAAAACAAAAACACAAAAAAACCTCATTTGGACAACTAAACCTGAACTTGAAATATTTTATAAAAATGAATTTCATTAACAAGGACATCCAAAAAAGTACAAATAAAGTTTATAGAATGCTGGGGCTGAGTCTAGGTTAAGTCAATAAAGAGAGCATCACTGTGGCAGAAAAAATGCTTATGCACTTGGCATTATTAAAATGCTTTCAATAATTAAGGTTTATTCTTATTGAATTTTGTTAATTTGAGCTTTTTTCTAGACTAGCGTTTAAGTGAAAAACAATGTCATTTTGTCAACACTGAACTTATAAGACATGAAATAAGTTTAACAAAAGTTAGAAAACAGTCAAAAACTTTATTCCTTATTTCTTTCACCTTTAAAAACAAAATATCAGGGGCTGGAGAGATGGCTCAGCAGTTAAGAGCACTGGCTGCTCTTCCAGAGGACCAGAGTTCAATTCCCAGAATCCACATAGTGGCTCACAACCCTCTCTAACTCCTGTTCTGGGGGATCTGGATCTGATGCTCTCTTCTGGCCTCTCGGGCATCAGCACACACAACACAAACACAAACACACACACACACACACACACACACACACACACACACACACAGGCACTAAAAGGTAAAATGTACCAGGCAATCTCTTCTATATTTTTGAAATGTGACTTTTTTCTACACTAGGCTAGAAAATAAATGAGTTTCAGGCTGAGGAGAGATCAGCAACAGAGCACTTATCCAAGGTCCTGGGGTCAATTCCTCACACCAAAAATGAAGTCCTGAGATACTGATAACCCACTAGGAGGTGAATTTCTAGATTTAACTTCTTAGGAATATCTCAGAGTAACCTGTTAGTGGAGACTTTCCTCAACACACATTTCAATACTGATTGTATTTTCAGCTAAAAGCATTTAGTATCTGTATTCTCTTTGCAATTACAAGGTTTTTGAGAATAAAGATAAAACTTTAACATTTTAATCCCCCCCACCCCCCAGTCCAGGGCAAATCAGAGTTCCAAGGATTAGAACTTTTTTTTCTCTTAGGCATCCTTCCAGCTGGGTGTGGTGGCTCACGCCTTACAGGAGGTAAAGGCAATTCAAGGACAGCCTCCAATATAGCCAGTTTGAGTTTATCCTGGGCTCAAAAAACAAAAACCAGCTGGGCGGTGGTGGCGCACGCCTTTAATCCCAGCACTCGGGAGGCAGAGGCAGGCGGTTCTCTGTGAGATCGAGGCCAGCCTGGGCTACAGAGTGAGTTCCAGGACAGGTTCCAAAGCTACACAGAGAAACCTGTCTTGAAAAAACAAAAACAAAAAAAAACAAAACAACAACAAAAAAAAGCTAGGTGAAGTCCAGTGTGGTGGCCCATAACTTTAATTCCAGCACTCGAGGAGACAGAGGCAGGCAATCTCTGAGAGTTCATGGCCAGCCTGGTCTACAGAACAAGTTCCAGATCATCCAGGACTACATAGAGAAACCCTGTCTCAAAAATCAAAATCAAAAAGCAACCAGCCAGGTGTGGTGGTGCATTCCTTTAAGCCTGGCTCTCAAGAGACAGAGGCAGGCAGATCTCTGTGAGGACCAGGCAAGCCTGGTCTATATGTAGAGATTTCCAGGCAAGCCAGGACTACATCATTAAGACTCTGTCTCCCAAACAACAAACAAACAAGTAGAACAAAACTCCCCACCCCCTTTGTTAGGGGTGGCACATGCTTTTAATCACAGCACTTGGAGGTGGAGGCAGATTAGGAATTCAAAGTCATCCTAGCAAGTTGGAGGCTAGCACCAAGTATGTGTTAACTTGTTTTCTTTGGGTAGTGTATGCTAAGCTGACTACCCAGGCTGTGCTAGGCATGGGGCTCCCAGTACTGGCATGACATGACATCCTTGGAGATAAGAGGGAACCTACAGCAATGACAGCAAAATGACAACTGATTTCTAGAAGCGTCTTGGAGAACAACAAGGGATGGACAAAGAGAAGGATACATTTGTCAGAACCGACGTTTGCTGTCGAAGCACCTGGATCATCTCTCTCATCTGCGTCGGTGAGTGACGTTAAGGAAAACTAGGTGGAAAAAAGGCCACACACACATCTCAAACTGAGTTTGAAAAACAGTCAGTAGACATGGTTAGGAGAAGCAAGCTGAATGCAGAGGACAGGGTCACGGGTGTGACAGTAAACCCCAGAGACTCATTTCTGAAAATCTTAACTTAGGGAAAATGCCTCAAGCTTCTATAAGATCCACTTCTAGCCGGGTGGTGGTAGGGCACGCCTTTAGTCCCAGCACCAAGCAGAGCCAGGCAGATCTCTGTGAGTTCGAGGCCAGCCTGGTCTACAGAGTGAGTTCCAAGAAAGGTGCAAAGCTACACAGAGAAACCCTGTCTCAAAAAACAAAACAAAACAAACAAACAAACAAACAAACAAAAAAACACTTCTAGAGGCTAAAAAGAATGGTCACGTGGCCTGGGAAGACCCCACATAACATTACCTAAAAGCAGGGGCAAGACAGACTCTGAAACAGCAGCTCCCACACTAGGGAGGTGGAGGAGGCAAGAAGATCAGGAGTTCAAGGCCAGTCATTCTCAAAGCAGTTCAATCTACCTGGGCTACATCAGAACACACACTGTAATTCTCAGAGCCTCCAAGAACTTTCAAGAACTCAGGAAAAACTCAGGAAAAGCCCAGCAATCTGTGTTTTAACCTCAGGAGAGCTCATGCTTTAAAAGCCTTTTTTAGAAGCCATGCATGGTGACACACGGCTTTTAAGCTCAGTGAAGGAAGTGGAGTTAGGTGGATCTCTGTGAGTTTGAGGCCAGCCTGATCTACACAATGAGATGCTGTCTTAAAAAAAAAAAAAAAAGTTAGCCAGGCGGTGGTGGCGCACGCCTTTAGTCCCAGAACTCAGGAGGCAGAGCCAGGCGGATCTCTGTGAGTTTCAGGCCAGCCTGGGCTACAGAGTGAGTTCCAGGAAAGGCACAAAGCTACACAGAGAAACCCTGTCTCATAAAACCAAAAAAAAAAAAAAGTTAATTACGGAAGAGAGGAAGTATGGTACTACACTGCGTATAAAAGTATTCATGATGTTCATCTTGACTGTCGGCTTGATGGGACTTAGAGTCACCATGGACACAAGCCTCTGGGATGTCTGTGACGGAGCTTCTAGATGGGTTAAGCCTGAATATGGGTGGCAACCCTTCCTTAGGCTGCAGTCCTGGACTGAACAAAAGGAAAGGCTGGTTGACAGCAGCTCTGATTTCTCTCCGCCTCCTGACTGTGGATGCAATGTGACCAGTGGGCGCCTGCTCTGCCACCATGCCTTACCGGCCACGATGGAGGGTATCAGTGATGATGGAGGTTATCAGTGATGGGGGGTATCAGTGATGAGGGTATCAGTGATGAGGGTATCAGTGATGGAGGGTATCAGTGATGGAGGGTATCAGTGATGGAGGAATCAGTGATGGAGGGTGTCAGTGATGGAGGGTGTCAGTGATGGAGGGTGTCAGTGATGGAGGGTGTCAGTGATGGAGGAATCAGTGATGGAGGAATCAGTGATGGAGGGTATCAGTGATGGAGGGTATCAGTGATGATGGAGGGTATCAGTGATGGAGGGTATCAGTGATGGAGGGTATCAGTGATGAGGGTATCAGTGATGGAGGGTATCAGTGATGATGGAGGGTGTCAGTGATGGAGGGTGTCAGTGATGGAGGGTATCAGTGATGGAGGGTATCAGTGATGATGGAGGGTGTCAGTGATGGAGGGTGTCAGTGATGAGGGTATCAGTTCAAACTGTAAGCCAAATAACCATCCCCCCGTTTCTTCTTTGTATTTGGTGATAGCAGTAAGAAAAGTAAGTAATACAGTGTCACACAAGGACAAGGAATCACAGCAATTTCTTATTCTCGAAATAGTATCAACAGTCCATTAAAGGCACTATTTGTTTTACACTCAATTATTCGGGAGTATACCAATTATATGTCGAAGATTTAAGTCTCATGTCAACTATTTTAACATCATTTTTGTTGTTGTTGTTTGTTTTTTGTTTTTCAACAAGGGTTTCCTTGTGTAGCTCTGGATGTCCTGGAACTCACTGTGTACACCAGCCTAGCCTCACACTCAGAGATCCACCTGCCTCTGCCTCCAGAGTGCTAGGATTAAAGGCGTGTGCTGACATTGCCTGGCCCGACATCATTTCTTAAACCCACAAAGGCCCAGGATCACTGTCATTTTGAAGGAAAAATGAAGCTGGAGAGAGGGGTTACAACTTCTTAGGGGGGGTGTAGACTGTCCAACATTCCTAGCCTGAGCCTTGGGAAATGGTGCTGAGCCTCTAAAAAGGATATTCCTCTTCGTCTGTCACATCGGCATACTGGGCCAGCAGGGCGGCTTTCCTCTGCCTCTCCTCTTCAGAAACCATCCTGGGCTTCACCACGATCTGTGCCTGCTTCTCAATCAAGGTGGCAATGGCCTGAACCTCATCTGCCAGGCAGATGGAGGGGGTGGGGGGACACAAGGAGAGCACAAAGGTGAAAACAAGGCCCCAAATCACTAACCCACCCGGTCAGTGCTGGTCCCTGAGGACTCAGGAGTCATCCGGGAGACAAGGTAAAGCTATGCAGGCTTTGGGTCTTCTTGAAAATGGTTTCGGTTATGTTTACTTATTGGGATGTGTGTGCGCTGAAGTCCAGAGGACAACTATGGGGAGTCAGCTCTCTTCTTTAGGGGTCCCAGGGATGGAACTGGGGACACCAGGCTTGTGCTACACTTGTTGGGCCATCTCACTGTTCCAGAGGAACTTTTCTTAAAAACACCAACACCGGAGCTAGAGATAGCCCAGTGTTTAAGAGTACAGACTGTTCTTGCAAAGGACCTCAGTTCAGTCCCCATCACCCACAGAGGGGGGTCTCACAGCAACCTGTAACTGCAGCTTGAGGAGATCCCATGCCTCTGTGAGCACCTCCACTTACATGCACAAACCCACACACAGACAAACAAATACACATTAAAATAAAAAAAAAAAATTGATCTTAAAAAAAGTTTTTAATTCCATGACCTTAAAAAATTACTTATTTCATGTGCATTGGTGGTTTTGTCTGCATGTATGTCTGTATGAGGGTGCCAGATCCCCTGGAACTGGAGTTACAGACAGTTGTGAGCTGCCATGTGGGTGCTGGGAATTGAACCTGGGTCCTCTGGAGGAACAGCCAGTGCTCTTAACCACTGAGCCATCTCCCCAGCCTTTAATTCCATGCCTTTAATTCCAGCAAAACAAACCAAAGACAAACAAACACAAATACCTGAGCCCCAAACCCAGTATATCATGTGATTCTATTGTATACTCAAGACTGAGAAATAACAGTGTACAATTTTTTCCCCGAGACAGGGTTTCTCTGTGTAGTCCTGGCTGTCCTAGAACTTGCTCTGAAGACCAGGCTGGCCTCGAACTCACAGCGATCTGCCTGCCTCAACAGTGTGTAGTTTAGGTTAGATTCTTCACAAGTTTGACTTCTATGTTTTGGGTTTTCTGTAGCTACTTCACCATCCTAATGAACAGATAAGCCCATTCCTCTCTCATGATCAAGGGGGAAGGATCAGCCAAACGGAGCAGAACCTCTACCATAATTACGCTATGCGTGGAGACCGTGAGAAAGGTGGCTGAGCCAGTGACATGGCCCAGTGGCGAAGGCTCCTGCCTTTCGGACTGTTGTCAACTTGAGTTTAGAAGACGACAGCTGCCCCTGCATGTGTGATGCAGCTCTACTAGGGGCACAGGACGGCAGAAAGAGCAAAAACAACAACGATGCAGGTATTGTAATGCACACCTGTATCACACAGGGGCTGAGGCCAGAGCGTTAGGGATTCAAGGAAAGCAGGGGCTACATAGAGTCCCAGGCATGCTGGGCGTGGTGGCGCACGCCTTTAGTCTTAGTACTCAGGAGGCAGAGGCAGGTGGATCTCTGAGTTCAAGGCCAGTCTGGTCTACAGAGAGTTCCAGGACACCCAGGGCTACATACACAGATAAACCCTGTCTCAAAAACCAAAAAAGTGGGGCTGGAGAGATGGCTCAGTGGTTAAGAGCACTGGCTGCTCTTCCAGGGGTCTTGAGTTCAATTCCCAGCACCCACATGGTGGCTCACAACCATCTGTAATGAGACCTGGTGCCCTCTTCTGACCTGCAGTCATACATGCTGTATACATAATAAATAAATATTAAAAAAAAAAAACAACCAAAAAAGTTCCAGGCAAGCCTGGGCTATATACAATGAGACTTTGTTTCAAAGAAACACACACCTATACCACAATGAAGATGACTGTGGTCAGGGGTAGTAGACTGGAAAGACACAAAAGGAAATCCATGGTTAGTAAAATCTTAAAGTGAGCCTCTGGGTGTTTGCTGATGCAAATCATCTTAGGGAGAGTGAGTACCCAAAGGAGAAAATGAAACTCTCGCTCCCTAACAGCTGTACAGGAAAAAGCCCTGGAGGTTGAACCTGAAACAGTAACTGAGACCAGTGAGATGCTTAGTGAGTAGAGGCACTCTCCACCATCCTCATGGCCTGAATTTGATCCCTATGAACCACAAGGTGGAAAGACAGATCCAAATCCTGAAAGTTGACCTGACCCTAATACACCTCAGGAACATTCAGGAACGCATGCATGCATGCACACACACAACACGCATACTACATACTCACACTACATACACAACACACACAGATGCACGCTACATACACACATGCATACTACACATACACACACACACACACACACACACACACACACACACACACACCTCACACAGCTTACATAGAAGAATAAATGTTTTTCAAAAGAAAGGCCAACTCTACCTTCTTTTTTTACTTTGGTGGTGACATTTTTTGTTTCTGACCATCGTTCCACAATTTCCTTACAGATATCAAGGAGTGAATCTTCTTCCTAGTTGGAAAAGCACGCCAGTTAATTTCCTGAAAAGCCTTCAAAAATAACAGCAAGCCAAGAAAGGCATGTGCAGAACACCGCTCTCCCCTCTGGAAAAGAGAAGAAGCCCTGGAGGGCCTAGGCCACAGCAGAGTGTGCGAGTGTGCTTCTCATCTGAGTAATCCCAGAACTCACACCTGCTGGGTCCAGAGTGCCCACTCTGCCCTGCCGCTGACTTAGGGTAGCCCTCCTCAGTCTTCACTTTTTTTTTTCTTTTTTTTTGAGACAGGGTTTCTCTGTGTAGTTTTGGTGCCTGTCCTGGATCTCGCTCTGTAGACCAGGCTGGCCTTGAACTCACAGAGATCCACCTGCCTCTGCCTCCTGAGTGCTGGGAATAAAGGCGTGCACCACCACCAGTTTTCACTTTTAAAGGAGGAAATGTTTCATTTTTTAATTGATAACTGTATATATTGTCTACTCAGGATACATTATATTACGTTTAGTTTTTTGTTTTGAGTGTGTGTTTGTGTGCTTATGGCGTGTGTGTGTGGTATGTGAACACAGTGTGTATGTGCTGTGACTCCTGTGGAGTTGGAGGACAACTGTGGGAGTTGATTCCCTCCTTCTACCACATGGGTCTCAGGAATCCAACTACCGTGACAAGCGTGGCAGAAAGCACCTTTGCCACTGACCCACATCACTGGCCTGATACTACGTACATAAATGGTTAAATCAATCTAACTAACAATTTCTTAATCCACTACTTACCAGTTTCTTGTAGGGAAACACTTAAAATCTAGTCTTTGAAACACACAATATGTTATTACATTGTTATTCATGACAGCTTCCATTCCATGCTACAGACTGCTAAAGTGTCTCTCCTCTTCCTTTGCCTAAATCTATCTTTCTTCCTTTCTTTTCTTTCTCCTTTCTTTCTTTCTTCCTTCCTTTTTGGAGGAAAACTTTTTGACTAAATCAAAACTTTCGCCTTGTTTTGTTTCATGGGTTTTGTATTTTTTAAGATTTTCACCGGGCGGTGGTGGCGCATGCCTTTAGTCCCAGTACTTGGGAGGCAGAGCCAGGCAGATCTCTGTGAGTTCGAGGCCAGCTTGGGCTACCAAGTGAGTTCCAGGAAAGGCACAAAGCTACACAGAGAAACCCTGTCTCAAAAAAAAAAAAAAAAAAAAAAATTTATAGCCCAGGCTAGCCTCCAACTTGTTAAGAAGCTGAGATTAGCCATGAACTCTTGATTCTCTTACTTCCATCTTCCAAGTGCTGGGATCAAAGGCATGTATCATCACAATCACTGCGTTTTGCTGGTATTTAGACAGGGTCACACTCTGTAGCCCAGGCTGGCCTTGATCTTGTAGCAATCTTCCTCCCCTTGTCTCCCAGTAAGATATCCTAATTATCCTACTTCAAACTGCAATCTATCCCTACACACCCGACCATTTTACAATGCCCCCCTTTCAAACTTAGATCTGAGTCATCTCACTGGGCCTGCGACTGTGTTTATACTGTGGGACCATTAAATCAATCTTAATCACTACCTATCATACTAACATAGGACTATAATTTAGCGGTAAAGTCTCTCCTTTCCAGAATAATACTCCACAATGGCAGCTGTTTCTATTTTGCTCCTCCAAGCACTTCAAGCAGTGTCAGGAAGAAAGTAATTCCATGGATTAAAATATATATATATATATGATACATCAGTCAATCATCCAGTACAAGCACCAGGTGAGAGGGGAAAAAAAAAAAAAAAGGGAAGAGTGGGGGGAGCTTTTATTTATACCATCTTATATTGTATACTACCTTGAATCTTACCTCAAATTCTCACTAACAAACTTCCTAATCCCTAATTCATTTTGTTTCTCCAAGAATGAGATTTTTGCAAAAGTCAAGGGCCTTTGGCATTACAGTAAAGCAGAACTCTGACTTTAAAATATTCTCTGCAGAAACCACATTCTCTGTAGAGATGCTCTCGGTTGCTTCGTGACAGGACTCCTGCCCCACTACAATTGCCGGCAGTTCTTCCCAGAGTCCTTAGAAGCCTCCCAGCTGCAATAATACCCCCAAATCCTCACCTTTCATCCTTACTGCTTCTACTCTGCAATTCAGGGTCGAAGGAAAGAACTTACCGGGCTGTATTCCCACCGAACCTCCAAGCCGCATTAGCTCTTTTCCCTTTATAGACTAAGGCTTCTTGCCAGTGGGAGCAGGGACAGCTGCAGGGTTCTATGTCCAGCATGTTCTCACCAATGAACTGAGCCTTAGTGTGTGTCTCTAGCATGTGCCCCATATCCAATAATTATTTTTAGATTGGAAGAGCCTTCTGTCTGTCTATATAAAAAATGTACATGTATATTTATATCTATGCTCACCATACCTTTTGATTCTTAGTAGTCCTTGAATATTGGCTTTTTAAAAAAGATTTATTCATTATGTACATACAGCATTCTGCCTGCATGTATGCCTGTGTGCTAGAAGAGGGCACCAGATCTCATTATGGATGGTTGTGAGCCACAATGTGGTTGCTAGGAATTGAACTCAGGACCTCTGGAAGAGCAGCCAGTGCTCTTAACTGCTGAGCCATCTCTCCAACCCTGAATATTGGCTTTAAGGACAACAGATGAACCCATTCTCCAAACCTGATCATTGTGATAGACATCAAAGAACTATGCCTTTGAGGAGCTGGAGACTTTCATAGCAGCAAGAGCTCCCCTAAACCTTGTATGAGGATAACGAATTATGTATACAGTGTTCTGTCTGCATGTATGCCTGCACACCAGAAGAGGGCACCAGATCTCATTATAGATGGTTGGGAGCCACCATGTGGTTGCTGGGAACTGAACTCAGGGCCTCTGGAAGAGCAGCCAGTATGCTTAACCTCTGAGCCATCTCTCCAGCCTGGGATAATGAGTTCTACGGTACTTAGTGAAGACACAGCACACTTTACTTTTGAGCTGATTGTATTTATTCATTTATGAGATTTTTATTTTATGTATTTATGTGTTTTGCCTGTATGTATGTCTGTGTACCACATGCATACCTGCTACCCATAGAGGTCAGAAGAGGGCCTCTGATCCTCTGAAACTAGAATTACAGATGATTGTGAGCCACTGTGTGGGTGTTGGTAAAGGAACTCAAGTCCTTTGTAAAAGTGTCAAGTGCTCTTAACCACTGAGCCATCTCTCCAGCCACGGAGTTGATTATTATATTAAAAAGAAAGACTGCAGGATAGTCACAACCAACACATACAGGGAATCTAATCTACGCACGCATCCAGTCTAGCTAAGGGTCTCTGTTGAGAGTGGTAAAGTTGGGATGAACTCCATACAAATGATCAAATTAGAAAAGTGGGCATCTTGGTCATGTGATACATAATTACAGCTTTAAAGTACAAATTTCTGAATTAGCGATTCTGTCTGTTTTATTTTTCTAGGCTCTCACTTTGTAAGCCCAAAGTTGGCCTCCAGCTTGCTGTCCTCCCCAGAGCCGGGACAACAGACGTCCACCATGGCGCACGTGGCATGAATCTGCTTTTAGGTTTTCGAGACAGGGTTTCTCTGTGCCCTGTCTGTCCTGAACTCACTATGCAGACAACAAAGATCGCCTGCCTCGGCCTCCTGAGAGCTGGGATTAAAGGTGTGCACCACTACGCCCAGCCCATAAACCTGCTTCTAAGAGGCTAAATACCTTATTTGTTTTTCCAATCTGTCTCATCACACCGCCCCACCCAACACCATGAATAATTACTGAATTTCCAAATACTGCTTATTATGAAAAGATCTTCACTACCAGCTTACCTTTTGAAGACTCATCTCTGAAATAGGAGCCAAGAGGGAACTTCCTACTGGCTTTTGTCATGGGACAGCCCTAAGACTATTCCCCCTAATGGGCAGACATCTCAAGAACATTTTAATCTCCCCTCTGAACCCTGCAAACTGATGAGAATGGAATTGTTATACGTTTATGATCAAACTGCCGTTCACACATCTCAATGGCTTCAGAACACTATCGAGAACATCCAAAGGCACCCCAAAAAGCCTTGTTGCCAGGAATACGGGGATCCCACTCCTCTCTACGCACCTGCAACCTTCAGGCTTCCCAAAATCTGTCTGGGGAGCAGCAACCCCCTTCCCCCTCAGAGTAGGCTTCTTCCCGATAAGCCCACTAAGACTTCGTGCCGGCACCAGGAGAAGAGAGATGTGAAGTACGGCAGAGGTTCCCAGACGTCTCTGTGAGACTGGTGGAATGTGTCCGGACCACTCGACTCACCAGGAAAGCAGAGAGGATACCCTGCAGGGCGTCCAGCTTCTCCTCCTCCTCCTCCTCCTGTAGGACACCAAGGATGTAAGCGCCATAAACGGCCCGGTCCACTCCCAACGCCTCCAACCGTCCGTCCAGCCAGGATCCAAACCCCGCGCCATCGCCTTCACTGAGCACTGCCGCCGCCACTTCGCTGGGCGCCGCCATGCTGGGGACAGGGTCCTGCCGGACCCGGAGGTGCCTACCGCAGTGCCTGACGGGCCGCGCCACCGGCCCAGCGCGCATGCCTGGAGAGGGAGCCTCCACCCCCGCGCGCCGGGCTAGGAAGGAGGTCCGGGAGGGTGCGCGCCGGCCAATGAGGCCTCTCGGTTTATCCGTGGCCGCGCGGTCCTCCCGGAGCTCCGGCCCGTGAGTTTTTAACGGACCGGTTATAGTTGGCAACGATCAGATTCAGTGTCATGGTCAGCCACGGGACGGAGAGCTCAGAGGACTGGCGCTCACCACGACGGATGCCAGCGCTTCGCCGAGCACTTGTGGGATGTTCTGAAGCCAGGCTGCCCCTCGAGTCTTGTGCCCCGAGTACCACCGTCGGTACCATTCCAAGCCTCCCTCCCTGAAAACCCACATTCCAGAAGACGTTCTCTGACTCATCACCGGACGGAGACACACAGTAGATGCTCAACAGTTGAACTGTTTAGCAGCCTCAGAGTTATTGCTTGCACTCATTGCCCCCCTGTTTCCACAGGAGTATCTTTGAAGAGTGTCTAGTTACAGTTTCCATTGTTGTGATAAGACACCATGACTGACAGCAGCTTGGGGAGAAAGGGATTTATTTCAGCTTCCACTCTTAGGTCACACTCCCATCACTGAGGAACTCAAGGCAGGAACCTGGAAGCAGGAGTCATGGGCGCTGCTTAGTGGCTTGTTCCTTGCACTTTGCTCAGCTCGCTTTTTTTTTGTTTGTTTGTTTGTTTTTTTCTCTCGAGACAGGGTTTCTCTGTGTAGTTTTGGTGCCTGTCCTGGATCTCGCTCTGTAGACCAGGCTGGCCTCGAACTCACAGAGATCCGCCTGCTCTGCCTCCCCAGTGCTGGGATTAAGGGCGTGGGCCACCACTGCCTGGCTCAGCTCTCTTTCTTATACCATCCAGGAGACACCTTCCTAGGAGTGACACCACCCTCACGTCAATCACTAATTAAGAAAATGCCCCACAGGCCAATCTTGTAGGGGGCATTTTCTCAATTGAGTTTCCCTCTTCCCAAATGACCCTAGCATGTGTCAAGTTGACAGACACCAGCCAGCACAAGGAATGTATTTTGTCCTCTGTCAGGCACTGTTCTAAGAGGTTTTCATGAAGTATCTGTTGCGATCTTCCCAACAACCCTGCAAGGAGATGCTTTTATATTTGATTAAAAGATAAGGAAACTCGGGCGGTGGTTGCACATGACTTTAATCTCAGCACTCAGGAGGTAGAGGTAGGCAGATCTCTGAGTCTGAGGCCAGCCTGGTCTACAGAGCAAGTTCCAGGACAGCCAGGACTACCCAGAGAAACTCTGTCTCGAAAAGAAACCCAAAACAAAAACAAAAAAAGATAATGAAACTATACACAGCCAGAGAGAACCTAACCAGGGGACAGAACTCTACCAGCAGAATCACCAAGTGCTTCATCTTACTGCAGAATTCCATCTCTGGCCTGAAATGAATTACCTGGGTCCACCATACCCAAACTACAGAGGAGGAGACTATGCAGAGGCCTTAGTCCAACTGCTTCCTTTACTGGATACTTACTGAATATATTCACGTGACATTGTTGCAAGAATGAAAATTCAAAGATGATTGTCACAAAAGTCTGTGTTCTCAGGGGCCAATTCAGTCCAATGGGAATAGGTGTTAATAGAAATAATGACAATTTTAGTGTCATAATTCTTATTTTATTATGTGTATGGGTGTTTTGCCTGCATGTATGGCTGCATATCTTTTGTGCCTGATGCCCTTGTGGAGGCCAGATGTGAGCAGATCCCCGGAAACAGATGTTTGTGAGCCACCATGTGAATGCTGCAAATCAAACATGGGTCCTCTGGAAGAGCAGCCAGTGCCAGCCCAGAGATAAATTATCTATCTATCTATCTATCTATCTATCTATCTATCTATCTATCTGTTTATTTGGTGTGGGTGATTGTTTGTGTGGTGGTAGTGGTATTGAGATAGGGTCTTGCTATGTGTCCAGACTTGCCTGGAACTCCATTTTTTTTTTTTGTCTTGAACTTGTAAACTTCATGTCTCAGAGGCCTCCCAAGTGCTGGGATTATAGGCCAGTACCACCACACCCTAGTTGAGAAAAGTGTGTCGATGAAGGTTGTGAAAGGATCCCTAAGCCATGAGGTTAATTTTGCCTGTTGAAGTGCGTTGGAAGCTGGGGTGGGAGAATTGAATAATCCAGGAATACTTCTCAGCAGTGGTGGAACTTTAACATTCTTGGAAAATGAGTAAGAGAGCCAGGCATGGTAGCATCTCCAATCCAAGGATCATGAGGCCAGACCAGCCTGACTATGGTACTAGTATACCATGAAAAGACTTGTTGGATGCCTCTAGAGATCCCTGTAGCTGGAACAACAGGGCTTAAACAGGAGATATCCAGGAGAGATGGGAGATAGGGTAACGGGAATGTAAAGGGTCTCTTCAAAGAATTCTGTGCTCTTATTAGTATTGAGATAAATGAATAGGCACTAAATGGAATGCCACAAATACAGGTGTAGAAATACAAAATTTTATAAGTTTTAGCCTCATGGTTTCTGAATGCTAAGTAAGAATATGGCATTAAAGCTGGATGTAGTGGTGCATGAATTTAATCCCAGCATATGGGAGGCAAATGCAGGCAGATCTCTGTGAGTTCCAGGCCAGCCTGGTCTACATAGTGAATTCCAGGAGAGCCAGGGCTACATAGTAAGACTCTGTTTCAGGATAAAACAAAACAAAACAAAACAAAAAAGTGTATGGCATTAAAGATGTCGGGCTGGAGAGATGGCTCATCAGTTAAGAGCACTGACTGCTCTTCCAGTGGACCTGGGTTCAATTCCCAACACCCACATGGCAGCTCACAACTGTTGTAGCTCCAGTTACAGAGGATGTGACACGTTCGTATAGACATACATGCAGGCAAAACACCAGTGCACTTAAAAAAAAAAAAGTGTTGGTCCCAAAGAACTCACCTATTTTCTTTTCTTTTTTTATCCATTATGATTTATTTTCTACAATACTTCATTCAAGACTTTGATGACTTGTACTCAGAAGTTATATAGCCAAGAGGGAACCAAGTGTAATACAAATAATTGGTCTGAAGTCTTTGCAGTGAAGTACCACATACAAACATTTTATTTTCAAGAAACAGAAGTTGGGGGACTGGAGAGATGGCTCAGGGGTTAAGAGCACTGACTGTTCTTCCAGAGGTCCTGAGTTCAATTCCAAGCACCCACATGGCAGCTCACACCTGTCTGTAACTCCAGTTTCAGGGGACCCTGACATCCATGGCAAAAACACAAATGCACATAAAAATAAAATAAAATAAAATATATTGGGCTGGAGAGATGGCTCAGAGGTTAAGAGCACAGGCTGATCGTCCAGAGGTCCTGAGTTCAATTCCCAGCAACCACATGGTGGCTCACAACCACCTGTAATGAGATCTGGTGCAGACAGAACACTGTATATATAATAAATAAATACATCTAAAAAGAAAAAAAGAAAGAAAGAAACAGAAGCTGGGGATGATGATACCTGCCTACAATTGCAGTACTTGGCAAGTGATGTGAGAATCAGTTCAAGGACAGCTTGAGCTACCTAAGACTTCCAAAAAAAAAAAAAAGAGTCAGGTGTAGTTTCAAAAAGCAAACATTTAATTTTAACTTTTTTTTTTTGGTGTGTATGTGCATGAGTGTGTGCTAGAGCAACTGAGGAATCTGGAGGCTTTTTATCTCTTGAAGTTGGAGTTCCCATTGTGAGCCACTTAATGTAGGTACTGGGACCTGACATCATCTGGAAGAGCAGCAATACACACTCTTAACCACTGAGCTGTCAGCCCCAAACACAGACTTTTGAATACCTTGTCTAGTTTCCCCAAACAGTAGCATCTTTCATAACTGTGATACAGTATCCAAACCAACAGGTTGAGTTTGGGTGAGCTGTCACCTAGAAACCCAGCTGCTGAGTTGGCTGAGGCAGGGAGTTCGTGCCCCAAAGTTAGAGGTCAGCATGAACAATCAGGGCCTCATCTCAGGAAAAGAAGCAGGGCCAGTGAGCTGGCACATCGGGGAAAGGCTCAAAGCCTGATGAGCAGAGTTGGATCCCTGGAATCCACGTGGTAGGAGGAGGGAACCAACCCCTGAAAGTTGTCTTCTGATCTCCACACTCGAACCTTGGTACACATTCAAGATAAATAAGTGAAAAAAAAGTAAAAATTGTGAAGTTGGTATTGCTCCAATGCATAGACTTATTATTCATTTTAATTTAAAAAAATCTGCCAGGCATCAGTAGCAAACGACTTTAATCCCAGCACTGGGGAGGCATAGCCAAGAGGATCTCTGTGAGTTCGAAGCCAGCCTGGTCTTCAGACGAGATCCAGGACAGGCACCAAAACTACACAGAGAAACTCTGTCTCAAAAAAAAAACAAAAAACCAAAACAAACAAACAAAATTACTCGGGCTGGAGAGGTGAGTCAGGGGTTAAGAGCACTGACTGCTCTTCCAGAGGACCCAGGTTCAATTCCCAGCATCCACATGGAAGTTCTCAACTGTCTGTAACTCCAAGATTTGACACCTTCACACAGACATACATGCAGGCAAAACATCAATGCACATAAGATAAAAGTGAATGATTTTAAAAATGTTTTACTTATTTTATGTGTATAGGCATTTTACCTGCATTTATATCTGTATACCATATGTGTACCTGGTACCCATGGAGACCAGAAGAGGTCAACAGATTCTCTGGAATTGGAATTACAGATGGCTGTAAGCTGTCATATGGTCTTGAGAATTGAACACCAACCAGGTCCTCTGGAACAGCAGCCAGTGTTCCTAACTGCTGAGCCATCTCTCTAGCCATATATTATAATTTTTATTTTTGTGGTAGGATTTGAACCCAGGACCTCACTCATTCTAAGTACATACATTACCACTTGCAAAAGATCTTTTTTTTTTTTTTTTGAACAAGCTTACAACCATGGAGGTTCTGCATGTGTTAAATATTAAGAATATCCTGTATGGTGATATTTTATTTGTGCTGAAATGTGATTTTATTTGTATGTTAATAAAGTTGCCTGGAGATCAGAAGTCACATCGAGCCATAAGCAGGAATCAGGCGGTGGTAGCACACACCCTTAATCCGATCACATGGCAGGCCGAGTATCTGTGGTCAAGGACACATCCAAAGCAAGGTGACCTGAACTTTTAATCCCAGTACCAATCATAGAGACCTGGAGGTCTGTATAGACAGGCAGTGATGAGGAAATCATGTGGTTGGGTTTAGAGCCAATGAGAAGGCAGAACAGAAAGGCAATAACACAAGACAAGACACAAGAAGAAGGTCTCTCTCTCAGAGGAAGGACGGCAGCGAGTGGTAAGATGAGGCGGTCTTAGCTCTTGGCTACTGCTAGATCTCTGGGCTTTTAACTCTGCATTTGGCTCTGTGTTTCTTATTTAATAAGACCGTTTAGAATTTCCTCTACAATCCTCTTTGACTGGTTCACCATAAAAGTATCAAAGGTGCCTGTCAGAAAATATTCATATAAGCAGACAAATAACAAGCAAAGCTTATAGGAGAAAAATCACGGGTGAAGAGTATAGTTCAGTGGTAGAGTGCTTGCCTAGATCTAGACTCTAGATTTGATCTCCAGTACTGTAAAAATAAAATTTTAAAAAAGCGGGGGCTGGAGAGATGGCTCAGAGCACTGACTGCTCTTCCAGAGGTCCTGAGTTCAATTCCCAGCAACCACATGGTGGCTCACAACCATCTATAATGAGATCTGGTGCCCTCTTCTGGCCTGCAGTCATACATGCTGTATACATAAGAAATAAATAAATTTTAAAAAAAAAATTTTTTTAAAGCTGTGCTTTGTGTGTGGGTAGCTGTGGGGGCCAGAGAGGGAGTTGGATCTCCTGAAGGAATTACAGGTCCTTGTGAACCTGCCAGGATGAGTGCTGGGAGCTGAACTCTGGAACATCAGCCAGGAGAATTAGTTCTGTGCCTTAGCAGACTGCCCCAGAAGACCCACCAGGAGGTGAAAAGGTCAGGAACAGAACTAGTTTTGAGGAAAGTTCTATTTCTTTACTTTGTGTCTTTTTTAAAAGTCCTACTGCGGGCCTAGGGATGTAGCTCAGTAGCTCATTGTACTTAGAATGCATAAAGACCTGGGTTATACTCAGACATCAGAATTAAACAAAACTGTTTGAAAGCCATCTCCCAGTGTTTCTGAATTTGGTACTTCCTCCTGAGGGTTTCTGAACAGTTTGTTACTGTATACATAATGCCCGTTATAACTATAGATCCACCAACACTGTACCACATTGTTTAACAAGTCGTACTTCTCCTTCTTCAATGTCCTTTTCTCCATGTGAGTTTATTTAAAATATCTATTTATATTGATAACACGTCACCCTTCTCCACTCAGTTAAACCACTACATTAGCATTTTTTCGCTTGGATACACACTAGTTGATTCAGTCCATTGATGGATAAACATTATTTTCTAATTTTCCAAACAGTGCTTCAGTTCATTTTTTATGGGTTTGGAAACATATATACACTCTCCTCTGCGTGTGTGTGTGTGTGTGTGTGTGTGTGTGTGTGTGTGTGTGTGTGAAGGCCAGGGACCTGGAGCTCACCAATTGGGCAGACTGGCTGGCCAGCAAGCCCTGGAATCCTCCTGCCGCCACTTCCCCAGCTCTAGTATCACAGGCACGAGCTTCCACACAGTTTCTTTCTTACGTGGGTGCTAGGGGTCCAAACTTAGATCCTCATGATTGCACAACAAACACTTCAATGACCGAGTCATCTCCCCAGCACCCCAATTCATTGTCATTGTGTATGTACATGTGTATAGGAAGAGGAGCATGTATGTGAGAATACATGTCAAGGCTGGAGGACAGCCTCAGTGTACTCTGGGATGCCATCCACCTGCTTTGAGACAGGGTCTCTCATTGGCATGGAGCTCCAGAGTGCTTTATTATAGATGTGTACAACGCGTGCGTGCCCCCACCACGTGTGCCCCCACACACATGCATTTAAGAAGTAGTGCAGGGGCTGGAGATATGGCTCAGAGGCTATGAGCACTGCTCTTCCAGAGGACCCAAGTTTGATTCCCAGAACCCACACGGCATCTCACAACTGTCTGTAATTTCAATCTAGGAATCTGATACCTTCTTCTGACTTCCATGGGCACCAAGCATGCATGTGGTGCACAGACATGCATGAAGGCAAAACACCCATACACATACAATAATAACAAATAAAAACATTTTAAAATAAGCAGGGAATCCAGGCATTGTGGCATACACATATGTTCCCAGCATTTAAGAGTCTGAGAGGAGAATCTTGATTTCAAGATGAGCCCAATCTATACAGCCAGGGTACTCACAAAACAACAAAGAGGTGAAATGTGTAATGCAGGATAAATCTTTATGTACTCATTTGTGGTACCAAAACTCAGTAAAAATTATACTGTAGCCACCAAGTTAACGCTGAAAGTGAAGAAGACTGCCATGGTACCACCCAGCCTGGGTTCAGGTCCTGAGACAGGGAAGGGGCACCTGCAAGAAGAAATGCATTGTTTCACACAAGTGACCAGCCCTGAATAGCTGGAGCCATCTTTATTTATACTCCAAAAACAAGCACGTTTTTCCCTCCCTCCAACATTAACCTCCAGCAAAAACACATTATGTCAAATACATTTTCCCCAACTTTCACATCAAAACATCTTTAACATCATATACATAAAACATCAAAAACAGCCGGGTGGCGGAGGCACATGCCTTTAGTCCCAGAACTCAGGAGGCAGAGGCAGGTGGATCTCTGTGAGTTCGAGGCCAGCCTGGTCTATAGAGTGAGTTCCAGGAAAAGGCGCCAAAGCTACATAGAGAAACCCTGTCTCGAAAAAAACAAAACAAAATGTAAAGACGTTTATCACTTCTCTCCCTTTATTTTTTTTTTGAAGGTGTATGCGATGTATGTGAGTCCATGTTCACGAGTGCACACAAAAGCCCATTTTTGTGAGTGTGCACATGTGTGTGGAGGCCAGAAATTGATGTGGAGTGTCTGTCTTTCTCTATGGTTTCCAGCTTATTTTGTTTTTCAAGATTTATCTTGACTTATATGTATCTATGTGTGGTATATGCCTGTGTGTGCAGGTGCCCCCAGAGGCATTGGAGCCCCTGGAGCTGGAGTTACAGGCAGCTATGAGCCTCTTAGTGTGGATGCTCAGAATCAAATGTGGGCCCTCATGCTCTTAACCACTGAACCATCTCTTCACCTGCCCCGTTTATTCTCCCTGATCCCAGAGCACACCAGTTGGCTAGGCTGGCTGGCTATTTGGGATCACCCTGTCTCTGTTGCCTCATTCCACTTCAGTGGCTTTTTATGTGAATTCTGGAGTTCCAAGCTCAGGTTCTCATGTTTGCCTGACAGACTCTTCACCAGCTGAGCTCCGTCCCTAGCCTCCTCCTTTATTACTATTATTGTTTTTTATTTCTTTATGAGTACGAGTGTTTTGTCTCCATGTATATATCTGTGCACCATGTGTGTGCCTGGTACCCTTGGAGGGCAGAAGAGGGCATCAGATGGTTGGAACTGGACTTACAGATAGTAGGGAGACACCGTATGGGTTCTGGGAACCCAGCTCAAGCCATCTTTCCGTCCCCAGCCTTTATTTTTAAATTTTGATTGATGTGATAATGTTTTCCAACTCAACCATTTTTAAGTGTGCAGTTTATTCATGCTAAAGATTCATTACTTTCTTTTAAAAAATTGATTTTACATTTTATATAGCAGCCATTTAATCCTTGGCTTTAAATTATATATATTTTACTTCTTGTGTTTGGGGACTGTCGTGATGGGTGATTTTTCAGTGGGTGACATGTGAATGGGACCAAATGATGGATACACAGGGGTTTATTACAATCCGTCAACTTTTATGAATATTTGTTATCTCCATTTTAAAAAGCTATGTCTTCACACTCAATAAAACTAGTCATTTTTAAGTTCTATATTTGACGGCTTCTTACTGAAGTTGTGTGAATAATTGTCTATCTCCCCTGATGTTTATGAGTTGTTTTTGCAAAATAATCACAGAGTATTGTGTTTTATACTATTGTGTTAAATATTCTAAACCCACTGGAATACTTTTTTGGAACATTTTTTTAATGGTTTAGGAAATTCTGTTTCATAGATGGTTTAAAAATTATATATATTTATTTTATTTTATGTGTGAGTGTCTTACCTGCACCATGTGCATGCTTGGCACTAGCAGAGTTCAGAAGAGGGCTGATCCCCTGGAACTATAGTTATGGATGGTTATAAACAGTATGTGGGTGCTGGGAATCAAATCCAGGACTTGTGAAAGAGCAGCCAGTGCTCTTAATCACTGAACCATCTCTCCTGCTGATGTTCTGTGGTGTTGTGTAATATTATTTTAATTAGGCAAAGATGTGTTACATTTGTTTATGCTTCGGAATATTACTTTACATATGTGAAGATGTGTTACATTTGTTTATGCTACATTCGTTTAATTACGTAATGATGTGTTGCTGTTTCACCTTGCCTGCCTACGGCACCTGATTGGTCTAATAAAAAGCTGAATGGTCAATAGCTAGGCAGGAGAGGGATCAGCAGAACTGGTTGGCAGAGAGAATACATAGGAGAGGGGAGAAGAAGGAGAATAAAATGAGGGAGAAAGAAAGGGAGATGCCTGGGGCCAGAGGCCAGGCAGCTGCCAGGTAGACAGCATGAAAGAAAGATATACAAAAGGGAAGAAAAGTAAAAAGCCCCGGGGCAAAATGTAGAGAAAGATGAAGAGAAACAGGAAAAGTTGTAAGAGCTAGCAAGAAACGAGCCTAAGCTAGGCCAAGCATTCATCACTAATAACAAGACTCTATGTCATGATTTAGGAGCTGGTTGGTGGCCCAAAAGAAAGTAGTTTTTTGTTTGTTTGCTTTAATTTTTCGAGACAGAGTTTCTCTGTGTAGTTTTGGTGCCTGTCCTGGATCTCACTCTGTAGACCAAGCTGGCCTCAAACTCACAGAGATCTGCCTGGCTCTGCCTCCCGAGTGCTGGGATTAAAGGCATGTGCCACCACGGCTGGGCTTACATTGTAGATTTTTAAGTGTAAAACTAAGGATCTTGTTTTTGTTCACTCTGTTGAGATAGGGTCTCATGGTTGCCTTACCAGGTTGTCCTTGAGCTCCCTGTGTAGCTAAGAATGATGTCAAATTCCTGACCCCTCTGCCTCTGTCTCCTAAATGTTAGGATTACAGACATGTACCGCCATGTCTGCCAGGAGTTTTTGTTTTTAAAGATGACACATGTACTGCATTTGGAGTGAACCCCCTGAAGCTGTGAGTCAAAATGGACCTTTCCTTCCTCAAGTTACTTTTCCTAGGTGTTTGATACCAGAAATATAAAAGCCTGATACAGTGGTAGCTCTTTCTTCCAGAGTCCTCCATGTTCCTGCACCTGTCTGGAGTGATTATCCTTGAAGTTGTCCTCATCATCTTTTGGAAGTCTCCCTTGTCACCCTGCTATCTAGTTCACATTCTTTTTCTGGAAAAGGGGCATGCAATAAAAGAATGTATTCACACCTTTTTTTAAGCCTCATTTTTATTATTATTATTATTATTATTATTATTATTTTTTTTTTTGGAGACAGGGTTTCTCTGTGTAGCTTTGTGCCTTTCCTGGAACTCACTCTGTAGTCCAGGCTGGCCTCGAACTCACAGAGATCCACCTGGCTCTGCCTCCCGAGTGCTGGGATTAAAGGCGTGCGCCACCACCGCCCGGCAAAGCCTCATTTTTGAATTGCCTGTTCATGGTGGATTTTTCTGTTGGGTTGCTGTCTGATTATGCCTGAGTTTTTTCTACTAGTTCATTGCTATCTATCCCATTATTCCCAAGCATCTACAGTCTCCAAGGTCACTCTGTTGTTCATCTCCTGACTCCTGAAATTGAATACTTAGCTGATGTCTTTCTTTATTCTGACATAGCAAAAGCTAGTTCCGCATGCAACCTTTGGGGTTTTTTTTGTTGTTGTCTTTTGAGACAGATCTTGTGTAACTCTGGGAGTACTGTTGCTGCTGTTTGTTTTTGCGTGTGTGTGTATATGTATATAGGCCAGAGGTCAGCGTCAGGTGTCTTCCTCCTTAGCTTTCCACAGGATTTATTTGTATTTATTATTACTGTGTGGGTGGGCGCATACATGCTATGACACATGTGTGGAGGTCAGCAGACAACCTTGTGAACTTGGTTCTCTCCTCCCAGCTTTGCAGGGGCTCCAGAGATTAAACTCAGGTCACCAGGCTTGTGCAGCAAGCACATTGATCCACTGAGTCATCTTGCCAGGCTCTCCACCTTAACTTTTTGAGACAGGGTCTCTCATTGAAACCTGGAGCGTTCCCCCCAATGTGGATAGACTGGTTGGCCAACAGAGATACTCCTGCCTCTACTTCCCCGTCTACAGATGGGAGCCATGTTCATCTCTTGTATGTGGGTGCTAAGGATTGTACTCATGTCCTTGTGCTTGTGTGGGAAGCGCTTCACTGCCTGAGGTATTGCTGTGCTGGGGATTCAACCCAGGGCCTTACAGCTTCTAGGCATGCATTCTACCCCTGAGCTGCATCTCCAGCCACTTGGGTTTTTCTCTGTGGCAGCTCCAGATACATTATCGTTTTCATAGTTTTTATCTTTGTTTGGTGGTTCTGGAGAAAGAACTTAGGGCCTCACCCGTCATAGGCAAGGGTCCTTCCACCGAGCCACATCACCAGCCCAGAAACCTGTTTTATATTTCTAGAGATGGACGTTGTGTCATATCTGTTTTATTCACTTGGGATATACGTGTGGAATGAACTCCAGGACCTGGTACATGCTAAGCATGTGCTGGACCACTGAGATACAATGCAGTTTTACAGTTCTCTGTCTGTCTGTCTGTCTGTCTGTCTCTCTCTCTCTCTCCCTCCCTCCCCTTTTCCCTCTTTCCCCTCTCCCTATCCACTACTCTATCCTCCTCCCTCTCCTTTTTTTTTTTTTTATTTCCAAGACAAGGTTTCTCTGTGTAGCCCTGACTGTCCTAGAACTCAACTCTGTAGACCACCCTGGCCTTGAATTTAAGTAATCTGTCTGCCTCTGCTAGGATTAGAGGTGGGTGCCACCATTGCCCAACTATTGTTTTTTTAATTGTTTTCTGCCAGAAATAATGTAATCTTGTTCTGGGTTATCCTTGGCTACATAGCAAATGTGAAGCCAGCCTGGGATGCATGGAAAATTGTTTAAAAAAATAAAAGTCTACCAGGCACTGGTGGTGCATGTCTTTAATCCCAACACTTTAAGGTAGAGGCAGGCAGATCTCTGTGAGTTCAAGGCCAGCCTGGTCTACAGAGCTAGTTCTAGGATAGCCAGGGCCTCACAGAGAAACCCTGTCTTGAAAAACCAAAAGACAAAAATAAAAAGTCCAATTTGAGGACTTGGTTCATATTTTGAGGTTTTTGTCCTTTTTTTTTTTGTCTTGTTTTTATACAGCACTGTATAATGAAATAATTTGATCTGCAGCTTGTTTGTATTTCAGTTGCTTTTGATCTTTTGCTATTCTGGACAATGTAGCTGTAGATACCTTTGTTCTGTAAATTCTGGGTTTTTTGTTTGTTTGTTTGTTTGTTTGTTTGTTTGTTTTCAAGACAGGGTTTCTCTATGTAGCTTTGGAACCTGTCCTGGAACTCACTCTGTAGACCAGGCTGGCCTCAAACTCTCAGAGATCCGCCTGCCTCTGCCTCCCGAGTGCTGGGATTAAAGGCGTGCGCCACCACTGCCTGACTATAAATTCTGTTTTATGTGCGAATGTATATGCAGGGAACTCCTAGAAATGGGATTGCTGGGTGGGAAGACATGTGCAGTTGTGACTGAGCAAGCCAGTGCCAAATTGTCTTTGAGAGGAATCTGACACAACCCCTGTGTGAGGCAACTTGGCACTCGATAGCAAAAGTGATCTTTGTCAGTCTGCTAAGTGAAAGATGGTATTTCAGTATCGACTTAATTTGCATTTATCTTTAAGTAAAGTTGAGTACATTTGAGTGCTGTTTGTATTCATTTTCTATAAATATTGCCATGTCTATTTTGACTGAATTCTTGGTCTTTTCTGTATCTGTTTGAATAAAATTTGGTATTGGGAAAATCAGCTCTTGCTTTGTGATGTGAGCTAGAACTGAAAAAAAAAATTCTCAACTTTTTCTCCTTAGGAATTAAGGAAAATGGTGGGAGGGAAAATACTTACTTAGTTGTTTATTGAGGCTGGTCTGGAACTCACTATGTATTGCCCAGGCTAATTTCAACTCAGGAATCAGCCTGCCTCTGCCTCCTGAGTGCTGAGATTAAAGACATTGTGCCACCATGCCAAGCAGGAAAAAAAAATTCTTTCATGCAATATTATCTTGACCATGTTTTCCCCTCCCCCAGATCCTCCCAGAAAAATATTTTTAATTATCTCACATTTTTTTTTCTGCCGAGTAGTAAATGCTACCTATTTTCTTCCTTTCTTTGGTTTGTGACTGACTAATCTTCAATCTTTAAAAACGTTGTCTGGGGCTGGAGAGATGGCTCAGTGGTTAAGCCACTGGCTGCTCTTCCAGAGGACCCTGGTTAGTAGCACCACGTAGCACCTCACAACCATCCATAGCTCCACTTCCAGGAGATCCAAAGCCTTCTTCCGACCTCCAAGGGCACCAGGCACACACAGGGTTCACATACATACATGCAGGGAAAACACTCAAACATACAAGTCATTAAATAAATTAATAGAAAACCTTACTGTTGGCTGGGTGTGGTGGCGCATGCCTCTAATCTTGGTACTCAGGAGGTAAAGACAGGCAGATCTCTGTGAGTTTGAGGCCAGCCTGGCCTACATAGCAAGTTCCAGGACTCAAAAAACAAAACAGAAACAAAGAGAGGGAGGGAGTATTGGGAACTGTAGAAATAATTGAGTAAAATAAGATACTTTTTTTGGGGGGGGGTTAGGTATTGTGATTCATGCCTTTAGTCCCAGCACTCAGGAGGTAAAGGTGGGCTGATCTCTGAATTTGAGGCTAGCCTGGTCTACCAAGCTAGTTCCAGGATAGCCAGGACTAGACAGAGAAACCTTGTCTCAAAAAAACCAAATTTTTTTTTTTTTTTTAGTTTTTTGAGACAGGGTTTCTGTGTAGCTTTGGAGCCTGTCCTGGATCTCGCTCTGTAGACCAGGCTGGCCCTGAACTCACAGAGATCCACCTAGCTCTGCCTCCTGAGTGCTGGGACTAAAGGCATGCACCACCACCACCCAGCTCCTTCCTTCCTTCCTTCCTTCCTTCCTTCCTTCCTTCCTTCCTTCCTTCCTTCCTTCCTTTCTCTTTCTTTAACGTGTATTTGTGTATGCACACACAGGGGTGCCCACGCATACCATGACACTCGTGTAGAGGACAGAATACAACTTTCCCATCTCTCCCACTGCACTAGTACTAAGGGTTAAACTCAGGCTTGGTGTCAAACACCTTTATCCACTGAGCCATCTCATCTTATTTTTTAAAGCTATTTTGTTTTTTTGTTTTGTTTTGTTGTTTTTTTAAAGATTTTATTTCTTTATTATGTATACAGTACTCTGTCTGCATGTATGCCTGCAGGCCAGAAGAAGGTGCCAGTTCTTGTTACAGATGGTTGTGAGCCACCATGTGGTTGCTGGGAATTGAACTCAAGACCTCTGGAAGAACAGCCAGTGCTCTTAACCGCTGAGCCATCTCTCCAGCCCCCCTATGCTGCTTTTTAAATTACATGTATGCATGTGTGTAGGAAAAGGTACATGTACCTCTCTGTAGGTACCTTTAGCACCACATGTCAAAGCCCTTAGGAGCTGGGATTAAAGGTGGTTTACTCAGTTTGGGTGCTGGACCACAGCTCTGTAACAAATCACTCCCTCTCCATAGAATTTGCTGAAGTCTGAATCTCCCCATTCCTGAAAGGTCACTAACTGTGACTCTTGTATAGTTGCCCTTAAGGACCCTGATTCTGTTCCCTGAAGGCCTCCATACCCCTTAAAGCCTGAAGGAGAGCTTCCAGTAGCTTTCTGGCTACTGGGCTACTGCACCCATGTAACCCTTCATGCCAAAGCCCTGTCTTGGCAATGAAGAGATCAGAGTCATCCTAAAGGACACCCGAAGGTTTGGAGGCCAAAAGTGAGGCTTTGGGCCCAATCCAGCCAAGGGTCCCCAGTCCTTACACTTTTTGGGGTGGATGTCCTCCCATGCCACCTGTTTCTCTATGTGAGATATTAAGGATGCTCTACTTGCTTCTTATCCACCCAGACTTCCGTCCCTATTTATCTTTGCATAGCAGGCCCTGTCCACCCCAACACTGATAACTCACCCAGACTACCTTACCTCAGGGCTCTCGAGGGTTCCTTCCTTTTTAGACAGGCCCTAGCCTGAGACCTGTCCCCCCTGAAAATCCCCTCCCTGGGTGTTAGCCTCTTTCAGTATGTAAATGGTTTATTAATCTGCAGCCTAAATGGACCCACTTCAGGTCAATATACTGCCCTAATCCTCAAAACCTGCCCTCAAATGAATTTAGAATCTCACTTCAAAAAAGGCCCAAATATCCGTATAAAAAGTCCAGTTCCTAGAACTCACACTAACCTAGGCACAGGAGCCTCTGAGTCACAGCAACGAGTCTCTTTAACTGTGGCGACCCTGCTACAAGAAACAACTGAGGACATTCCTGAGCATAGCAGGGTTTTGCATATTGATTTCCAAGTTCAGCCTGATAGCTAAATCCCATGAGGCCTTGGGAAACTCAGAGAGAAGTGCTAATTTACCCCGAGGGTATAGAACATTCTAGAATACAAAGGATTGACCATCCTGCAACTCTAGACCATTTCTACAAGATTTCTAACCCGTGATTGGCTACTGACCTGGCTCATGGTTTATAGCATATGCAACAGGAAGTGTCACAGAGATCATCAACTCTGGACCTTCCAGACATTTCATGACAGTTTAGTAACTATAACTAATTGCCTCCACTAGGGCGCTACAGCTGGAGGCAACCGTGAGCCCCAACATTTACAGATTCAGCCTACGCTTACCTGTGACCCACATCTCTACAGCCATCTGGAGATGAAAGGCCTCCATCACCGCCCATCGTATTCCAATTAAACATATCTCTGAACCGGGCGGTGGTGGCACATGCCTTTAAATCTTAGCACTAGGGAGGCAGAGGCAGGTGGATCTCTGTGAGTTCAAGGCCAGCCTGGTCTACAGAGTGAGTTCCAGGACAGTCAGAGCTACACAGAGAAACCCTGTCTCGAAACAAACAAACAAACAAACAACAACAACAACATGTCCCTGAGACTCTGGCCTGCAAAAACTATTGTGAGAGCCAAAGTTACATTTTAAGTTTTAATTACTATGCCATAGAGATCCATGAAACAAAAAATACCTTTGATCTGCAAGCCTCATGCCCAAAGACAGATAGTTCCTGAAATGCTGGAGGTTATTGTTTATGAAGATAATGAGCCACATGTTTTCACTCTCCTAAATAAGCTTGTTTGACCCATCTGTACTGGGTGTGCTTGATCACATGTGGGTGGGAGGTTCACAGGCAGAAAATACGTCAGGATGTATGCTTACCCCTGATTGGATGTAGGCTGGAGGTACATCAGGATGTATGCTTGCCCCTGATTGAATCTGATGGAAAATGCAATGAATTATGAGTTTTCCTTCAGCTGTTGCAAACTGTGACTCAAGGCCATTTTCTGGGAACCTGGGTATGGACCTGGGCAGAGCCCATCCACATGGCCAGTATTTAATTAAAGTTTGCTTCAAATTTGGCTTCAAATGTGGTAGTGGTCTTATTCTTGCCATTGGGATTAACACTATCTGGCCTTTACACATTGCAAGGCCCATTGAGCGAAGCATTCTAACATCTCTCGGGGAACCGAGCAAATTAGCAGGCTAAACAGACCCCTCAGCTTCTGCTCTTGGGGCCTTTAGTGCCTGAGTACACTCTCCCACATCCAGAGTGTACCTGAGGATACCCAAAAGTCTTTGCAACTCCTCCAGAGAGGGTTGGGTTGGGTTCCAGAGCCCTAAGAATAAGCTTCTGCCCCCTGTATCCTTTAACAGTTCTCATAAAGGCACACATCTGAGATCTGATGCCCACCAAATTCCAGCTGATCCTCTTCACAGACACAGGCATTCCTCAGACTCTGTGATCCATTTCTTTGTGTGTGTGTGTGTGTGTGTGTGTGTGTGTGTGTGTGTGTGTGTGTGTGTTTGTGTTCCATTTCTAAGCTTATCCCATATAATGGAGGGCTATTCTGGGGTGGGGGTGGGGTCTCGTGCCCTTTCCCTTTCTACAGCCGGACCAGTGTGGTGGACCTCTGTCAGGGAGATACTGACAAATAGATTTTACTCATGATGCTTCCAAGCAAGAGACTCAGATATGTAGCTGTTCCTGTAGACACCTTCACCAGGTGGATGGAGGAATCCCCTAGTAAAAGAGCAAAGGCCTCATTGGTAACCACCACCCTCATAGAATATATTATTCATCGTTTTGGGCTTCCCCATCCCTACAGCCTGATTATGGTCCAGCTTTCATTTCCAATATCACTCAAAGATTAAGTGAAGCTCTCAAAATAAAGCCTAGCACCTTCTTTTCCTTCATTCATTTTTTTTTTGTCTTTTTGTTTTGTTTTTTTTTGAGCTGAGGATGGAACCCAGGGCCTTGTGCTTGCTAGGCAAGCGCTCTATCACTGAGCTAAATCCCCAACCCCTCTTTTTTGGTTTTTAGAGACACACACATATATATATATATATATATATATATATATGTGTGTGTGTGTGTGTGTGTGTGTGTGTGTGTGTGTGTGTATGTGTATATGTGCATATATATATATATACATACATATGGAGAGAGAGAGTCTAACTCTTAATGAATCTGTCCATGCTGCCTTACCCCAAATTCCCAGTCTCAAGAAAAACAACTGGTGCTGTAAAAATGTCTTCATCCACAAGTCAGTGAGATGGCCACTTGCATATCCAGCTAAGACGTCCCACCAATGACACGCACATCAAATGAGACTGTTAGAAAAGAACTCCTACTACCTTCCAGGAGGCTGTTCTTCGTGTGATCTCATCTGCTGTGTCTGTGTCTCACTTTGCAACTGTTTTCTTTGTTGTTGTTTTAATTCTATTTTATTATTATTATTGTATGTGTGTCTGTGTTTTGCCTGTATGTCTATTTGTGGGCCATGTGCATGCAGTGCTCACGGCGGCCAGTAGAGGGCATCAGATGCCCTGGAACTGGAGTTATGGATGATTGTGAGCTGCCCTGTTCTAGGAATCGAATCTGGACCTCTGCAAGGGCAGCAAGTACCCTTAACCACTGAGCAATCTCTCAAGAGCCTTAAGAGCCTTTATTTTTTTTATTTTTTTCAAGGTCTACTCCCTTATTTGGCCACTTTCTCCTATCAAAAGCCCCCTTTGGTTTCCCTAATTAACATGCCCAAATGGCATTAAACATCTATCCCGTCACAGGCTTTCCCTTTTCACCTCTATAAACTGCCATTTTTTTATGGGCCATGTCTGTCTCCTCTCTCTCCAGAGGCAGTCCTTTGCCCCTCAGGGACACCCCTGCCCCCTCTCCCTTGTCCCCTTCCCCTCTCCCTCATCCTCTCTCTCCTGTCTTTGTCTCTTATTCCCTGTTCTTTGTCCCTCTGAGGCAAATAAATCTCCTTTGTGCTGAGAACTTTCTTGGGGACCCTGAGCCGTTACCGATTCTTTCAGCATGGAAAACTGGGCAGGCGCAGATGAACCAGATGGGTGAGGACCTCTGTGAGTGTAAGTAGATAGGTCCAAGAAAAGTTAGTCTGGTAGTGGTGGCACACAGCCCTAATCCCACAGAGGAATCTACACAGAGAGATCCAGGACAGCCAGAGCTGCATCACGGACTGCCACAGAGGAATCTACACAGAGAGATCCAGGACAGCCAGAGCTGCATCACGGACTGCCAGGAAGCATGCATCTGAACTGGGATGGTAGGTGCGGGACGCTGGGGCTCTAATCAGCTTCATGCGTGCTAGACAAGCACTCTACTGACTCTACCCCACCGACTTTCTAGGCACTTCAAACAGAGTCAACGTGAGGCGTCACTGCTAGGTATTACTTTCCAGCAAAGAGCAGTGAATAGACAAGAAATGAAAAACTAGAGAAGCCGGAGCCGAACGCAACAGAAATCCATGGGCATGGAAAGAGGCGTTGCTGATTAATCTTGTCCTTCCAGGGACACCATAGGGCGGAGTCACCGGGAAATTTAAATCAAAGCCTGGACCTGAGCAGGGACTGGGAATCTAAAGAGCTCCCGGGACCTGCGGAAGCCTCCCTGAGGCTTTGAGGAGGGAGTACGGAAGTCGGGAAGGAGCCGAAGCGTGATGAGCAAGCCAGGAAAAGGTCCGGATGCCGGGAAGGGATAAGGTGGCCGGTTCCCGGGGCTGGGAAGAGGGTGTAGGAGTGGAGGGGCTGGGGGTGCGGGCGTGTCGCCGCCGGTGGTGAGGTGGGTGATCGCCAGCGTTGAGGGAACTGAGGTGGAAGGGGGCTGACGGGAAGGAGCAGCGAAGACTTCTCAGAAAGGTCCGTGAGGTGGCTCAGGCAGGTAAAGGTGTTTGCAGCCAAGCGTGAGGACCCGAGTTCGATCCACACACGCGCACACACACACACGCACGCGCGCGCACACACATGCACGCGCACACATACACACGCACACGCGCACACAAACACATGCACACGCACGCACACACACACACACACACACACACACACACACGCACGCACGGTGGAAGGCGAGAACCGACTCTCCCAAGTTGTCCTCTGAGTGAGCACACATACACACACACACAAATGAATGTCATAAAAAACAAAAGAAGTCACAGAAGTTGAGGGAGCAAAGACAGAGAGACCGGGGGGACTAAGGAACCTGAAGAAAGCGTGGCGTGGCCTCGCTGACCCCTGAGCCTCATCTGCCAGCTATCTGGGAGTGGGCGGGGAGGATGGGAAGTCAAAGGCTGGTGAAGGTGGCCGGGCTGCCGATTTGTCCCTCCTCTCCTAGGCAACCGTCACCCGGCTCTGGAGAGCTCATGACTTTGGGCTCAGGTGGGCAGCAAGTCAGAACCAGGAAGTGTTTGTTTTGTTGGTGGTGGTTAATTTTTTTGTTTGTTTGACGCAAAGTCTCATATAGCCCAGGCTGGCCTGGAACTCCATATATAGGCAAGGATGACCTCGAACCTCTGACTCCCCTGCCTCCCCACTCTCTGTGCTGGGATCACAGGTATGCACAACACTCTTGTTTTCACTAGGGGATGTGAAGGTCAGCTGCTCCCTTTGCCTCAGGGTCTCTTGAGAACCATGAAGGACACATCTTACCAGTGCTTTTAGTGTGTACATGTGCAGAGGGCTGTCTAGGCAATTTTGGAATTTATGTCAAACGTGTAATACAGATAAGATTAGTAAACAGTCAGGATGAGGTTTAAAAAAACAACTCATATTCTTGGTTATTTTTATCAGAAAGCTATACGTGGATAAGTGAACCATTTCTTTTTTCTTTTTCTTTTTCTTTTTTTTTTTTTTTGGTTTTTTCGAGACAGGGTTTCTCTGTGTAGCTTTGCGCCTTTCCTGGAACTCGCTCTGTAGACCAGGCTAGCTTCGAACTCACAGAGATCCGCCTGGCTCTGCCTCCCGAGTGCTGGGATTAAAGGCGTGCGCCACCACCGCCCGAACCATTTCTTTTGTGTGCCCTCCCCCCATTTTTTGAGATGGTCTCATTATGTAATTTCACATTGGTCTTTAACTCATAGCCATCTTTCTGCATCAGCCTTAAGTACTAGGATTACAGGCACGTGACACTGTCTCTTACTATTTCATTTTGTTTTGTGGCAAGATGTCATGTACCCCGGGCTGGATTTGAACTTCTACTTCTACCTCCCAAGTAATGGGATTCCAGGCATGCGCCTCTGTGGTGGTTTGAAAGAAAATGCCCCCCAAAGGGAGTGGTACCATCTGGAGGTGTGGCTTTGTTGGGGTAGGTGTGGTCTTGTTGGAGGCAGTGTGTCACTGTGGAGGTGGGCTTTGAGGTCTCCTATATGCTCAAGCCACGCCCAGTGAGACAATCTACTTCCTGTTGCCTGCATATCAACCTGTAGCAGCTACCTCTCCAGCACCACGTCTGCCTGCACGCTGCCATGTCCTCTGAACTGTAAGCGAGCCATCCCATCTCTCTTTTTTTTTTCTGCAAGACAGGATTTCTCTGTGTAGCCCTGGCTGTCCTGGAACTCACTCTGTAGACCAGGCTGGCCTTGAATGCAAGAGCTGGGCCTGCTTCTGCCTCCCAAGTGCTGAGATGAAAGGCGTGTGTCCCCACCACGGCTGGCCTTGTACTGGTTTCTGGATTGTATTGTTGCTGTTGGAATATCTGCTGAGAGTCTAATAGATGCTATATGTGATGTTTGGTGGTTTCATTTCTTTCCTCTGTGGGTTGGTTTGGTGTTGTATTTGGGGGGTTTCCATTACTTAGGTTTGAACCCAGGGCCTGGAGCATAGCTAAGCATTCTGCCATTGAACTACACCCCATTCGTGCTGGCCAGTTTCATCTTAACCTGGCATAAGCTATAGTCATCTGAGGCTGTTCTTGAACTTATAGAGATCCATCTGTCTCTGCTTCCAAGTGCTGGAATCAATGGTGCAAAACCAACATGCTCGGCCCATAAATATTAAGACCAGGGACAGTAGCCCGGCTGGCCATCCAGTGAGCTCTGGGGGTCCGCCAGTCTCTGCACCCCCAGTGCTCACATACCAGGTGCCCAAGCAACACCTTGTTATGTGGATTCCAGGATTAGAACTCACCATCTGCCCTCCTCAGCCATTCCCCTGCTTCAGCTTCCCCAGCGATGAGATTATGCATGTGCGCCACCCTGCCCATGACCAGCTTTAAACGCCTTCTTTAGATTTGCTGGTGATCATAGGGACAGTGATGGCTGCGCAAGCCTGACAACCTGGGTTTGATCCCCAGAACCCCTGAGAGGAGAGAACTGACTCACAGTTCTCCACCCACCTTTGCGTGCACACTGTGGCAGGCACACGCCAACACTCACAGATACACATTACACAGCAACAATAATAAAAACTAACAAAAGGGAAAGCAATAAAATGCTAATTGAAAGTCCCAGGGAGAGGGGGTGTCAGCCGGCGGCTTTTATTGTGGTGAAGAGGCTGGGTCCTGGCGGTTTCCTAAGGGAGGATTCTCCAATATGACTAATTTGTATGTTTTTGTCTTGGCCTACTCCATTCTCTAGAGAGCAATCTTCTAGTCCTTTCTTTGCTTATTAAATATAAGCTTGATTGTTAGCATTCTGAGCGCTCATTATGCCTCTGATTTCAGGGCCTTTCAGCTCTAAGCTTTTTTTTTTTTTTTTATTGTGTGTATTGTGTTAGCCAGAGTTTTGTTACAGTGAAAAACACCTGAGACAACTGGTTAAACGAGGGACAGATCTTGGCTGATGACGTCATAGGCTGTAGCCCATGGTTGCCTGGCTGTGGCTTGTGGGCCTGTGGCAAGGTAGAGCGTCATGATGGAAGGGCATGTCGGAGCAGAGCTGCTCATCTCATGGCGGCCCGAAGTGGGCAGACAGGAAGGGGCTGTGAAGAAGGTAGATCCTTCCAGGGTATCCCCAGTGACTTACCTCCTCCAGATAGGCTCCGCCTCCTCAGACTGCATCACCTCCCAAGCAGCACCACCCCCTGGGAAATAAGCCTTCAACATGGGAGCCTATGGGTCATTGCGTATTCACACAACAGCTTGTATCTTGCTGGCTTAGAATTTGGCTCTCCCTGTATGATAATGAGTATTCAGAGACGGGTAATGCCTGGGGGGTGCTCACCAATGTATGACAGAGCGACTGTGTGGCCTGGGCAGGCGTCTCCATGACGGGTAAGGTGACCTGCCGACGTCCCACGCAACCTAAGTCAGAAGCTCATTTTTTAGTAAAAGGGGGACCTGTAGGGCCCTGGCCCCTGTTTTGGGTAACTGTTGCCTTGCTTGCTGACCTTGATCTTGATATCCTCCCTATGCTAATTCCCTGCCAGGTTCCACCCTCCTGAATGCTTAAGGGAAGTTCCTTGTCTGTGTATCCTGCATAATGGGCGTTAACAGCTTAGATGCAAGATCGTAAAACATAGGGAACTTCTGCCCTCCAGGGGGTTCTCCCATTGTGCTGTAAGCCTGTATTTAAGACCTCCTCCCTCCTTCAATAAACAGCATTTGGCATAATAAATAAATAAATAAATAAATAAATAAATAAATAAATAAATAAATAAATAAATAAATAAAAAAGAATTTGGCTCTCTGGCCTCCTATCTGTACTTTCCAAATTTCATTGATTGATTGATTGATTGGATCTCACTATGTAGCCCAGCTGGCCTAGAACTTGCTATGTAGCCCAGACCAGCCTTGAACTCATAGAGATCCACCTGCCTCTGTCTTCTGAGTCTGGGTCTAAAGGTGTGTGCCATCACGGCTGGCTCAACCTTCCTGTTTTTTTATAGCATCTCTTGTGTGTTCTCATCTTCTTGCCAGTGTCTTAGTCCATTGTTCTGTCATTTTAGTGACGTTTGGGGAGAGAACAGTTCTTATAGTCTTCCTTCACAGGTACTGCCAAGTCTGGATCATTATTTCTTCAAGAGTTTTCTACTCTCCATTGCTCCTTTTTTTTTTTTTTTTTTTTTAAGATTTATTTATTATGTATACAATGACTGCAGGCCAGAAGAGGGCACCAGATCTCATTACAGATGGTTGTGAGCCACCATGTGGTTGCTGGGAATTGAACTCAGGACCTCTGGAAGAGCAGTCAGTGCTCTTAACCTCTGAGCCATCTCTCCAGCCCCCCATTGCTCCTTTTGCTCTATTGTTGGGCCTCTGCATTTAAGTTTTGTGTTTTTCTGATTCTGTTTTTCAAGACACTCTCAATCTGGAACTCACTATGTAGCCCATGCTAGGCCTGAACTCATGGCAGCCCTCCTGCCTCAGTTTCCTAACTAGCATCATAGGTATAGGCCACCACACTTGGCTTTTGCTGCTTATCTCTTAGTTGCTGTGTGGGGACCAAACCCAGCACCTCATGCATGCTAGGAAATCGGTCCACATTGAGCTATATGATACCCTGTCTAGAAACTCATATATGAGTTTCCACTTTTTTTTTTTTTTTTTTTTTTTGGGGGGGGGGTTTCGAGACAGGGTTTCTCTGTGTAGCTTTGCGCCTTTCCTGGGACTCACTTGGTAGCCCAGGCTGGCCTCGAACTCACAGATATCCGCCTGGCTCTGCCTCCCGAGTGCTGGGATTAAAGGCGTGCACCACCACCGCCCGGCGAGTTTCCACTTTTTGTGTATTACTGCTCATTCACGAGTTATCATGTGTAAATATATACATACATTTAATATTGTTATTATATTTTATTTAGTATATATATATACATATATATGTATATATATTGGTTTTTCGAGACAGGGTTTCTCTGTGTAACTTTGGAGCCTGTCCTGGAACTCACTCTGTAGACCAGGCTGGCCTCAATCTCAAAGAGATTAAAGGTGTGCACCACCACGCCCGGCTTAATAGGTATATTTAACTTTTGTTGTAGAATATTTTCTTAAGGTGTGTTACTTTGTTTATGTTGCATTTGTTAACTCTGCAGCTATGTTACTATGGCTGTCTAAAACACCTGATGGTCTAATAAAGAACGGAATGGCTGCTGGGCGGTGGTGGCGCGTGCCTTTAATCCCAGCACTCTGAAGGCAGAGGCAGGCGGATCTCTGTGAGTTCGAGGCCAGCCTGGTCTACAGAGTGAGTTCCAGGACAGCCAGGGCCACACAGAGAAACTCTATCAAAAAAAAACAAAAACAAAAATAAACAAACAGAAAAGAACTGGCCAATAGCAAGGCAGGAGAAAGGATAGGTGGGGCTGGCAGGCAGAGAGAATATATAGAAGGAGAAATCTGGGAAGAGAAAAAAGGAGCCAGAGAAGGAGGAGGACACAAGGGGCCAGCCATCCAGCTACACAGCAAGCCACAGAGTAAGAAATAATGAAAGGTACACAGAAATAGAGAAAGGTAAAAGCCCAAAGGCAAAAGCTAGTTAAGTAAATCTGGCTAGCAGCAAGCCAAGCTAAGTCTGGATGCTTACAATTAAGAATAAACCTCTGTATGATTTATATGGGAGCTGGGTGGTGGGCCCCCCCAAAAGACCAAAGACCAATCAAAAACAAACTTTTCTTTAATTCTTTTTCTTTTTTTTTTTTTTTTTTTTTTTTTTTTTGAGACCGGGTTTCTCTGGGTAACAGCCCTGGCTGTCCTGGAATTTGCTCTGTAGACCAGGCTGACCTCGAACTCACAGATATCCGCCTGACTGTCTCTCAAGTGCTGGGATTAAAGGCATGCACCATCACCGTCCGGCAACATTTGTTATTACGTTTACTAGTGTATGAGTTGCTCGTGTGCCTTGGTGCATACGTAGAAGTCAGAGCACATCTTGCAGAAGTTGGTTGTCTCTTTACACTATGTGGGTTCCAGGGATTGAACTCAGGTTGTCAGGCTTGTCGATAGACATTTTCCTCTGAGCCATCTCACTGGTTGTGTGTGTGGTGTGTGCGTCCTCCTCACATCTGGAGTTTTTGAAATGGTCTCATGTAGCCCAGATTGGCCTCAAACTCACTGTGTAGCTGAGGATAACCTTGAACTCCTTTTTTTTTTTTTTTTTTTTTTTTTTTTTTTTAAATTTATTTATTTATTACATATACAGTATTCTGCTTGCACATATGCCTGCAAGCCAGAAGAGGGCACCAGATCTCATTACAGATGGTTGTAAGCCACCATGTGGTTGCTGGGAATTGAACTCAGGACCTCTGGAAGAACAGCCAGTGAGTGCTCTTAACCTCTGAGCCATCTCTCCAGCCCAACCTTGAACTCCTGATCCTCCTGCCTCCACCTCTAAAGCAGTGGGACTACAGGTGTAGTCAGCGTCAGTTTCATTTCTTAAGTGTGTAACTAGAACTGTCAAGTCTTAGGATAGTTTTGCATTTCACTTGTAAAGTCACCGACTGGTTCTCACTGTGGCTGCACCGGTTTCCACTCCCTCCAGAAGTACTGAGTACTCAGATTTCTCTAAACTCTCATCAGCTCCCACTAATGTCAATTTTTAAAGAATATTTTCTTTATTATTTGTGTGTGTGTGTGAGAGAGAGTGTAGGTATGCATGTGTATGTCAGAGGACCACTTTTGGAGTCAGTTCTCTCTTTCCAGTGTGGGACTCCATGACCAAACTCAAGTCATCGGGCTTCTTCAACAGGCACTTTTTCCCACTGAGCCATCTGGTAGACCAGTACCAGTTCTTTTGATGGTAGCCGTCCTAGTGGATATGAAGTGATTATCTCTTATGCTCCCTCCCCCGGAAGTGAAACAGTTTTATTTTATGGTCATCTTTAAAACAAAGACAGCCAGAGGCTGGAGAGATGGTTCAGTAATTTAGAGCATTTATTGCTCTCTCAATAAACATGTAGGTTTAATTCCCAGCACCCACATGATGGCTCGCTACCATCTGTAACTCCAGTTCCAGGGGATCCAACACCCTGTTCTAATCTGTGCACACCAGGCATACACATGATACACGTACATACGTGTGGGCAAAACACTCATACACATTAAAAAAAAAAAAGCCAGTCAGATGTGGTGGTATATATCTGGTAATGCCAACACCTAGGAGGCTAGTCTGGGGGACTGTGAGTTCGAGGCTAGCCTGGGCTATATAACAAGACCTTGTACCAATCAATTAATAAATGAACAAACTGGGGAGGTGACTGCGTATAGCACTTGTCACACATCAATATCCATGTAAAGCCGGGCACAATGGCACACAATGGCACACACCCGGACTCCTGTGTGCCTGTGCAGAGAAGACAGGAGGTGGAGACAGGAGACTCTTCGGAAGCTCTCAGGCCCGCTAGCCTGGTGTACTCAGTGGGGAACAAGAGACCTGTCTGAAATAAAACGGAAAGCAAGAGCCAACACTGAAGTTGCGTGCACACACGCATACACACGCACACGCATGCACACACACATACACACACATACACACACACATACACCACGAATGCACACACAGACATGATTTTTTTTTTTAAAGGACAGTATTTTTTTCATATAAAAACCTCAGTCTAGGCTGGGCGGTGGTGGCGCACGCCTTTAATCCCAGCACTCGGGAGGCAGAGCCGGGCGAATCTTTGTGAGTTCGAGGCCAGCCTGGTCTACAGAGCGAGATCCAGGAAGGGCATAAAGCTACACAGAGAAACCCTGTCTCAGAAAAAAAAAAAAAAACCCTCAGTCTTTTTTAGGAGATGGGGTCCTCGCTCAGTGGTAGAGCACTTGCTGTGCTTTTTCTAAGATTTTGGGTTTGAGCCCAGCACTGGGAAAGAGATGGGAGGGAAGGGAGGTGAATTGGTTGACAAGTAAAAATACTTTGTAGAAATTTTATTGAAAGCTGGGCGGTGGTGATGCATGCCTTTAATCCCAGCACTCGGGAGGCAGAGGCACACAGATCTCTGTGAGTTTGAGGCCAGGCTGGTCTACAAAGAGAGTTCTAGGACAGCCAGGACTGTTACAAGGGAAACCCTGTCTCAAAAAAAAAAAAAAAGAAAAAATTATTACATAGAGCTCCTCAAAGAACCCTTTTTGTATAGTTTAGTGAGGTTGCTTGGAAAATACATGTATACTGATTCCTAAAGTATACAGTCCACCACTCTGTACCTTCCAGTTCACCGTAGATGGTCATCACCGGAAAGTTCAGCATGCTTACATATTTGATACGCTGTACAGCGACTGGTTTATCACTTCCTGTTCCAGTGGTTCATCAGCGAACTGTGTGGCTGTTCCTTTCCCTGTGCCCTTCCCGTAACTGTCAAGTCTTCCCCAACAGTCCCAGTGGGAGCATCCTTTGTAGTTAGCGTTTGTTCTGCACAGAGTTCCTCTTTCAAGGCCCGCAGACCGAGTTTACCAGTTCGTTTAAATTGCATTCCATAAATTTAGACATATGTTTTTCTAAGTACGTGCAAGCTGGTTAAAAATGAGCTCCAGTGGACGTAATTGCAGTTGAAATAGCAGATGGACAGGTTTGGAAAATGTGAGGACTCATATCGTCCTAACCAGCAGGAAGCCCCCCACACCATATGGTCTCTGGCCATACTCTCGTGTTGGTGTCTGGGTCTTGTTTTCAATTAGAGATACAAGCAAGATGTGATATAGGAAATGGTCTGTCAAATGCAGATCTGAGATACAAACACTTATTGGTGTGTGAGATTACATAACAGTCTAGTATCAACAGTAAGTTGAGACACCAATATGGTTGTCAACATGAAGGGTTTTTTTCTGCAGAGCTGCGATCTCTGGCTGCCTTCTTCAGTGCAAACGACCGCATGGGGTTTTGATTTCGTGGCTAAGCCTTGCTTAACAGTGTCACGTGCGCATGTGCGCCCCAAGCTGCACTCCAGTACTGCTGCTACCTGACGCTTTTGATAGGTGCTAGGGTGTCTCGTCCCTCTAATCCCTCCTTCCCTAGAAGAAGAAATTACCAAACTTTTAGAGTATAAACACACCATTTCCTAGTTCCACCGTCAGCGTGCGAGAACTCTAGATTTCCACATCCTGTGTTTGTGGAGGTGAAAGCTGGAGCTTCACAGTTGTCCCTGAGTGCCTGAGTGCCAGGCCTAGCATGCAGCCTGAGCCTGTTGGAAGGGAGCCTGGCTCACAGGAGCCTCTCCCCGCCCACTTGCTCCTCCCCCTCTCTCTTACTGTTTTCCAGGGGCACAGCTACGACTTTGCGTTTGTCCAGGAAGGTATCAGAAGAGTTCACCAAGGGATGGGAGACAGCCATTTTCTGGAGAATTCTTTGATTTGGGTCTACCTGCTGCCAGAATCTGCAGTTTTTGTCAAGGGCCATCCACCAACTAAGTGGGCTATACAGCCCACTTTGCTCCTGTGAGTGCACGTGCCTTTGAAGATTGTCAGCAGGGGCTGGGTCACGTGAGGCCTGTGGTTTCCAGGCATTTCCAACAATGTATAAAGTTACTACTTCCTATTAGGAAAATAATTTGTTTATTCCTGGAATTTAAAGAATACAGAGCTACTCTAAATGACTGCCAGCATTTTTAGGAATTTTTCTTTCTTCCCTCCACCCTTTCCTCTTATAATGGCACTATTAAAATATAATTCACAGGCCATAAAATTCTTAAAATGTTAAACACAGTGTGAGCCAGCAAGTTTACTTATGGGCACCTATTCAGGAGAAATGAAAACAGATTCACACAAAAATGTGCACACAGATGTTCGTAGCAGGATTACTCATATTAGTGAGAAAAAAATCATTTAAATATAAGGGATAAACAGAATTTGGTATGTACATATAGTAGAATACTGTTTGACAATACAGCAGATAAACTGGTACATGATTAGGCCTTATGCACATGCTATGTGAGGATAAACAGACACAAAAGACCACAGATTTTAATGATTCTAATATGAAATGTTCAGAAAAGGCAAATATCTAGAGATAGAAAGTAGGCTAGAGCTGGGCGGTGGTGGCGCACGCCTTTAATCCCAGCACTCAGGAGGCAGAGGAAGGCGGATCTCTGTGAGTTCGAGGCCGGCCTGGTCTGCAGAGTGAGTTCCAGGACAGCCAGGACTGTTTCACAGAGAAACCTTGTCTTGAAAAACCAAAAGAGAGAGAGAGAGAGAGAGAGAGAGAGAGAGAGAGAGAGAGAGAGAGAGAGAGAGAGAGAGAGAGAAAGAAAGAAAGAAAGAAAGAAAGAAAGAAAGGCTAGAGGTTACAAATGACATTTTTAGGGTGTTCTTTTTAGGGTGACCACCTCTGTAAATGAACTAAAAAGCCATAGAAGTCGGACCCTTCACACACACACTGTCCCACATGTGTGGGCTCCTTACATGTTGCCATGTAATACCCTGTATTGTCTTACGGACTCTACCAGGGAAAAGGTTGTCATCGTATGTGTCTCCTTCACTTTGGACCAAAACCATGAGCCAAAATAAATTTATGCTCTTTTTTTGTGTTCTGAGGATTGAACCCAGGCCTACTTCACGTCAAGCAAGCACTCTACCAACTAAGCTATACCCCCACATGTCCTCAAAACTTAAAAAAAAGAAAGAAAAGAAACAGTATATACTTTTAAATGAAGTCAGTAGACTTTATCTTGTTCGGAACTGGAAGTCAAAAGGACTGATTCTGGGAAAGGCTTTCTGGAGAATTTGACATGAGGAAAGGATTTAAAGTAGCTATGTCTAGCCCGGCCTGGTGCCAGCACACCTTCAGTCCCAGCACTCAGGAGGCATGAGTTCAAGGCCAGCCTGGTCTACGTAGTGAGTTCCAGGCCATTCAAGGCTGCATAATGAGACCCTGTCTCAAAAAACAAGCAAAACAAAGGAAAAAGAAACAAAGCTATAACTGTGTCTCTCGGGGCCAGCATTCAACAGATTATTGCTCAGCTACTCAGCTGAGCTCAGATTATTGCCATAACAGCTTCTTCTTCCTCTTAATTTCTTTTCAGTATACTTGTTTTATTTGTGTGTATACATGCATGTGCACACCATGCCATGTGTTTATTATTAATTGCTACATCGGAAGGGAGGAAATGAGATTCTGAGACTGACTTGCCCAGGGTCACACAACTAGGAAGAGAGAGAATATTTTATTATCTAGATATTTATTTACCTAAGAAGATTTATTATCTAGTTTTGAGACAGAGTCTTCACTGTGTAACCCTGGCTGACCTGGAACTCGCTATGTAAACTGGGCTGGCCTCAAACTCAGAGATCCACCTGCCTCTGCCTCCTGAGTGCTGGGATTAAAGATGTGCACTGCTCTTCTCAGCTAAGCTGACTTTCTAGTGACATTCTGTCTATCCCCATGACTTACAGAGAGGCTTACAGGACAGGACTTACTGATCAGGAGCCAGCTACGGGTGGGTGAGTAAGTTCTGTTTTGAGTATTTATGGGAAGGACTACACACCTGACACTACGTGAGTTTCTATACATTGTACGAGAAACTTCTAACATATGTTACACATGTGTATTGTGTCTCCAGTAAGCTAGACCAGCTGATGATGCAGTAGTCATAAACATCCTTCCCAAAAGGGAAGCTGTCAGACCTAGGCTGCAGAGTAAACACATATCTTATTTCCACTTTTCTCTGTGAATGAAAATAGGTTAGATTTAAGATATGGGAATGTGGGCTCTGTCTCCTGATGGGAGAAACAGCGGTATGGGAGGAATGTGTGGCCGTTGAACAATTTGCCACAATTATGTAAGATGATTGTTGCCCCACTACTACCTTCTAGCGCTTATTTCTGAAGAAGGTAGATGTATCCTTTGAGCTGTAGTTTCAGGGACCGGAGAGCTGGCTCAGCAGTTAAGAGCATGTACTGTTTTTGCAGAGGACTCAATCCTATCGTAACTCCAGTTCCAGAGGTGCTGACATCTTTTTCGGGCCTCTACTGGCCCTTGTGCTTGTAACTACACACACACACACACACACACACACACACACACACACACACACACACACACACATACACACACACGATGTAAAAAGAATATAGGGCCTGGAGAGGTGGGCTCTGCAGTTAAGCATATGGCCTTCTGCTGCTGGGTCAGGGACAGCAGTTCCTGGAGGCAAAACTTGAATTGTATATATAAACCCTATCCCATTTCAGGATGACGTCTTCTTGAGGGCTTCAGTTCAGAACTGCATTTAGTCTATTTAAAGACATTGATTCTGGAACTTCTGGCAGCAAAGATTTCCTTTCCCAGCCTCCTGATATTGACAATTCTACATCTGCTTTTTGGTTTTCAGCCATCCCTGTGATCCGGTTTCAGGTAATTGAGGGTTTTCTAAGCAAAGAAGTAAGTTACATTGTGTCCAGCCACAGAGAAACAAAGGCAGAGAACGATGGGACAAGCTGCAGACTACCCCAGCCCCAGGGAGGTCAGACCTACCCTGGACAGTCTAAAAGACAGGCACATCAGGACTTCACAGAAACCCCTAGAGTGGGGAAGACCTTTGCGGGGTAGGAAAGCATGTTCAGTAAGCAAAGGAAGTAGGCTTTGGTGAATACTCTGGCAGCCTCTGGGTTGATTTCATTGGGTTTGCACTCAGGGATTGAGACTGTTTGATCAGAGCCCTGGGTCTAAGCTGCTCAGCATCCTGCTATCCTTGCTCTGTTTCTTTTATACTGTGCCCCTCCCTCCTCCCCTCCTCCTCCTTCACTTTTACCACCGCCTGTCCACTATGTCACTTTTTTTTTTGTTGTTTTTTTTTGTTTTTTTGTTTTTCGAGACAGGGTTTCTCTGTGTAGCTTTGCGCCTTTCCTGGAACTCACTTGGTAGCCCAGGCTGGCCTCGAACTCACAGAGATCCGCCTGGCTCTGCCTCCCGAGTGCTGGGATTAAAGGCGTGCGCCACCACCGCCCGGCCACTATGTCACTTTTTATGGGGACTTCAGAGTTAAAGGTTTAGAAATAGCAGAATCCTTTGCAAAGCCAAAAAGCTAGTTGGAATCGTTCTGGGCTTGGACAGGAGTGTCCTGAAGCCACAGCAGTTTTCCTCTCCCTGTTCTCTTGAAGGGAGGGCCTAGAGTTGATACAGCACACACATCCCTTTTCTTTATTTTTGTTTTTTGAAGCAAGTGTTTTATACAGCCTTGAACTGCTATGTAGCCAAAGGTGACCTTTGAACTTCTGATCTTTCTGTCTCTGTCTTCGAGTGTTGAGATTACAGGCATATGCCACTACAGACTGGGGACTGAACCCAGGACTTGGTGCCTGACAGGCAAGTGCTCTGCCAACTGAGCTACAGGTCTTGCTTTTGTTGTTGTTGTTGTTGTTGTTATGTTTAAGTTCTTACTTTTATGTGTGTAAGTGTTTGCCTGCGTGTGTATCTGTACACCAATGTGTGTGCGGTGCCCAAAGAGACCAGCAGAGGGCATCAGATCCCCTGGAGCTGGAGTTACAGACAGCTGTGAGCCACCATGTAGGTTCTGGGAACCAAACCCCTGCCCTCTGCAAGAGCAGCCAGTGCTCTTAACTGCTGAGCCATCTTTCCAGCCCCATGTCTCATTTTCAGCTTAGAATATACTCTGGCTCTCTTCCTCTAAGGCTTACATTCTGATTTGTTGTTTAATTTAGGCTAATAATAAAACTTCTGTGAAGATACACTATTGCCATCACATTAGGACAAGACTTCCAAAACACAAAATTAAAAAAATTCAGTGGGGGGGGGGGGACACGCCAGGCAGATCTCTGTAAGTTCAAAGCCACTGGTCTACACAGCTCATTCTGAGATAGCCAATGCTATACAAAGAAACTGTCTCAAAAACCAAAAGGAAAAAAAACCCAAAAACCTCAAATGAAGCATTTACTAAATTACTTATGGAGAAATGCTGAGACACTTAAAGAGGGTCTTCGGATGTCTGTGATGGTTTGACCACCGATGAGTCAGTCACAGTGGCGGTCTCTACCAGGGTATAGATTGAAGCTCCCTTTGGGTAGCTTAAACTTACATGTAGCTTTATTGTTTCCTCCTGAAGATTCTCTGGACTCTGATTTGTGCCTGTCCTCAGCCATCACTGCTCCAGGTTTCTGAGGGACATAACCCAAGGTATCACTTCACTGTAAACATCTGTATATGTGCTGTGCTTCCATGGAATGCCTCACTGCTCTTTCCCTGTCCGATGTCTTTGGGCAGAGGGAAGGAGCTAATGCAGAAGGCCATCAGAGGCCAGGTGAACTGGGGCAAGAGGGGACCAAGTGGACAGTACCAGACAGTGTGTGGTTACCCAGTACTACAGTACAGGTAAGCCGTACACGTGGTCCAAATGAACACGTGCCATTAAAGAGAAGACTCATTAAAGTAAAACCAGGATGTCTGAAACTAGGCTCAGTGGCCATGGGCCTGAAGTCCCAGCTACTCAAGAGGCTAAGGTAGGAGGACTGTTTCAGCCCAGAAGTTCATGGCCAACCTCAGCATCATAGTACAAACCCGTGTGTGTGTGTGTGTGTGTGTGTGTGTGTGTGTGTGTGTGTGTACATCTATATGAAGCTATCAGGCCCCTGACTATAAAGAGGGAGATGGTGCTGCCAGCATAGCTTCCTGGTATTCACATATGGGCTTTTGGTGTGCAGACAGCCTTCCTCACAGAGGCCCTCCTTAGAGTCAAGTCACAAAGTAGCCAGATCCAAACAGGAGGCCCCGTCACCAGTCCATCCCATCATCCTGGCCTGCCTGTGTGGAGGCTAGGGTGTGCGTGCCTTCCTAGGGGTTGAGGTGGAGTCTCCAGGCACTATGCTCTCTCCTGTGCCTCCCCAGGGCGTCCCCCCTCAGATGACCAAGGGTCTCAAAGCAGCATGTGCCCATCCCCACCATGCTCCAGCCTCAAGTCTCTGCTGTGTCGTTTTGGGGAAGAAACAGTGGAGGTGGCACTGGGAGCGGCAGCCTCCTGACCTGTTCCCGCTCCTGGGGAGTGAGGCTCCTGCATGTGGATGGCACTACTAACCCCTCAGATACCTGTGGAGGGGAGCGTGGTGGCTGTGACTAGGAATGTCACCGTTCAGAGGAGTGGTGGGCCTGTAGGCTTCCGATAGCTGGACGACAGGAATGCTCAATTACTCTGTGGCTCCACAGGGTGGGAGGGTTTGGGAAGGTGGGGTAGCAGATAGCCCAAGTGTGGGTTGTGGTTTGAAGCATTAGACAAGGACCCGGAACATTTTAATTAATATAGCTGTCCTCCAGCTAATTCAATGGTTGTTCTGGTCCCATCTTAAAAGTAAGGAAGTAGGGGCTGGAGATACAGCTCAGAGGTTAAGAGCACTGGCTGCTCTTCCAGAGGTCCTGAGTTCAATTACCAGCAACCACATGGTGGCTCACAACCATCTGTAATGAGATCTGGTGCCCTCTTCTGGCCTGCAAGCATAGATGCAGACAGAACATTGTATACATAATAAATAAGTAAATCTTTAAAAAAAAGAAAAGAGTCAGGAAGTAATCCTGAAACTGGTGGCCCTTCTTCATTCTGTTTATTCTGTGCTAGGAATCACCAACTTAATACCCACCTAGTTCTGCCCTGTTGGACAAATGAGGAAGAGTTGTGTAAACTCCACAGTCTACTCCAGAATGAGCATCGGGGCCCATATTCCAGCCCAGGGTAGCCTAACTGTCAGTTCTGTGTCCTCGCATCTAAAGGATCTGTCTGCTGTGGGATAAGTTGACCCTGAATACTTGTCTAGAAGAGCTGGCAGTGAGAGATCTTATCCCCTGCTCCACTCTGAACCAGGTTTTCCCTGATCTATTTTAGGGGCTTGGTCCAGATAGGCCCTGGGTGTGTCAAGATCTTCCAGGGCCCCAAGGGTTGTGGAAGACTTTCCTGGTCTGGCATGAGGAGACTTCATCTCACTGACATGTCAGCCCTCTCTGACTTGACCTGAATGCCCGCTGGGTCGTCCACCTGAGGACACACCTGTGTGAATCAGGCCTCTCCCACAGGCACCACGGTGGTTATAGTTTACAGCCCCTGGTGAATCAGGAAACACCTCAGTCCAAACTGGAATTGCATCCATCACTCTATAAGAGCATGAGACCATCTTTCCACGGGGTAGAGACCGAGGTCCTTACCTGTTGTCACTAAATGCAGAGGTGACATCTAGCCACAAGATGGCAGACAAGGCTGGTGGGGTCTAGCAGGCCAGGCTGGAGTCCATACAGGAAAGGTTCTGTACTGGGTAGGTGGTGGAAGCCTTGCCCAGAGCCCGTGTCTTCTCCAGAGACGCGCAGGTGCACACGCAGAGCTGTCCTTTGGGTCTCTGTGGACAGAGAGACAAGAACAAAAGGCAAAGACAGGTCATCCTGCTCCAGAGGACAACTGGTCATTCCACCCCCCAGGTTGGTGTTTCCTGTCCATCCAACGCTGCAGTCACATGACTGCTTCGTGTCTGTAGCTCTTTCTCCCTGCTGTGGTTCGTGCACAGTGCTGAAACATTCACTGTGGCCTGGGCCAGGGGCTGCCTCCGGGTTGTCCTGGCCCAGATAAAACGTGCAGATGCACCTGCCCTGCTGGCCAGGAAGAGCTCTTGGCCTGGGAATGAGCCTACAGATTGCATGGGCGGGGGAGCGGTGCTATAGCTCCACGCTGCCATCTTCCGAACGAACGCTTTTTGGCTTTTCCTTCTCTGGGGTTAGAACCACATATACCCCTATAAAGAGCCCAAGCTTTGGCTGGGTATGTGGCTCAGTGGTAGAGTGCTTGCCTGCCAGGCACAAGGGCCCAGGTTCAGTAGGCAGCAAAAAAATTAAATGGCTAATTAAATAAAAATACTAAGAGAACCGGCGGCGGTGGTGGCGCAGGCCTTTAATCCCAGCACTTGGGAGGTAAAGGCAGGCAGATCTCAGTGAGTTCAAGGACAGCCTGGTCTACAAAGAGAGTTCCAGGACAACCAGGGCTGCATAGAGAAACCCTGTCTTCAAAAACAAAAACAAAAGCAAAAATTACTAAGAGAGCCCAGGCTCATGTAAGATCACGGTGTCTTTATCAAGTGTAACTCAGGAAGAATTCAACCTTCAGACCTGTGTGTTGTCCAGAGCAGAACTAGCAATCCCAGACCACATCCAGACCAACGGAGGGCTCAGCCTGACACTGCCCTTTCCACAGCCCAAGTCGAGGAGTCTGCGTGTGTGTGTGTGTGTGTGTGTGTGTGTGTGTGTGTGTGTGTGTGTGGTGGTAGGGGTGGTTTGCTTCTGTTTAATAGGTTTATATTCAAAATTAGAAAAGATATACGAGAAAGTTTCCACCCTTAACTCCCGTTCCTTAGCCGCAGGACTCTCCCTGATATAAGCAGTATGAACAGATTATCAGGGCTCTAGGACTTCATGCACAAAGAACCAATATGTCAGAAATCCTCCCCTGCTGGGCTAAGGGTTTTACTCAGAGAGAGCATTTGCCTACCACACACCAAACCCTGGGTTTGAACTCAGAAACAACAGACCAAAAAAAAAAAAAAATCCTTTTGTGAGAATACATGGTATTTTACTTTGCTTTAACGTAATCATTTTGGAGTCTTTTGGAATGAGTTTTGGATATTATCTGTACTCCCCAGCTCTTTGTTTTTTTTGTTTCCATCTATGTTTTTTTTTTCAATTATTTTTATTTTATATGCATGGGTGTTTTGCCTGCGTGCATCTCTGTGTGAGGGTGTCAGACCTTGGAGTTACAGACAGTTGTGAGCTGCCATGTGGGTGCTGGGAATTGAACCTGGGTCCTCTAGAAGACCAGTCAGTGTTCTTAACTGCTGAGCCATCTCTCCAGCCCCATCCACCTATGTTTTTTAAGATTTATTTTATTTATGTGTCTGTGTGGGTGTGTGCACATGAGTACAGGTGCTGTAGGGGTCCAGAGGCCACAGAGCACCTTGAGCTGGAGTTACAGGCAGTTGTGAGTTGCCCTGTGTGAGTTCTGAGAACTGAGTCTGCAAGAGTAGTTAGCACACACTTAACAGCTAAGCCATCTCTCCAGCACCCGCCCCCGCCCCATTCAGTTTTGAATATCAGCCCAAATTGACCTTGATTTTAATATTGGTTTTGACTTACATAACAGGAACTGGGAAGCGAATGTCCAGTGTCTTTGCCCTGGTCCTAGAAAGTGGTCTGGGATGGCAGCAGCTTCTAGAAAATAAAAGCTGTCGGGAGCGCCCACTCTGTGGGGCCTTGACGTCTTTAGTTTCACTGGGGTCACACTCCTCACAGTAGGGCAGCTCCAGTTCCCCCCTGGGCCTGAGGAATCTCAAAGCTTTGCTCTGCTCTGCTCACTTTCTATCATCCAGTGAGCCACCAGCAGGATCCGCAGAGGCCTCATGTTCATCGTGGCCCTGGGAGGCTCTGCCCAGGTCCACTCCAGCTCACAGCCTGAGACTGTCTGCAGCCCTCCAGCAGCAGGAGGCAAAGTGCAGCAACTCCCCCTACAGGCCCAGATCCTCGACCCCCCATAGTTTCCTTACATCCTTAACCTATTTTCCCTTCCCCTTTAGGGAACACGTCCAGGAACAGAGTCAAGAACACGGAAAGGTCAGTGTGGAAGCTTTCCCTCATCTAATTGCGATCCCTCCCTCTATAAACACTTCCCCACGGCTCCCTCGGAGGCAGCATCTGCTCACTTCTCTGTGGCAGGAAGCAAGTCCAGCTTGTGTTTCCCCTCATGTTTCCAGGGCTCAAGCCTTGGATCTCTGGGGAGACAGAAGTCCATCCAAGTGCAAGTGCAAAGCTGCTAGGCCCCGGCTTCTCCTGGAGAGCCAGGACCCCATGCAGGAGCTCTGGTTCCTGCAGCTCCGGGCTGTTCGGCACTGAAGTTCAGCATCCTTTTCCTTCTGATTCAGTAGCAGTTTGGGGTGGGCAGTTTGACAGCTGCCTACCGTTTTCAGAAATGCCAAACTCTCTGAAACTGACAAACAGGCAGATTGATGGACTCTGTCTCCCGGCTCCTCTTGGACAGCGGGAGCTTTCTCCCGTGGATGCGTCTCCCAAAGCTGCTCTTTAGGTGGCATTTATCCGTGAACAAGCAGGAGCTAAGAAAAGTTGCTTGGCACTTCCTCATGCTCTAAATTCAAGGAATTCTACGGGGGACTTGATTTTAATCACTGTCTTAGTTAATTAGAGAGACGAGAAACTATCCCCTGAAAGTAATTAATGGAGCCGTTAACCGAGGAGAAAAGACTGCCTTTTGCTTGGGTGTCAGGATGGCCCCCAGTGGGCCGGGGCCTGGGAGTCACCAGCTTCTCTGGGGAAAATGCGGCTGTTAGTTCTGGCTTCCAGCCTGCCAGCTTCGTCTTCAGCAGCACTCCTGGTTACTGAGTAGATGGAACGGGTCTTGGTGCCCGTGAGCTTTTGTAAACTGCAAACACCGAGCTGGTAGGGTGAGTCTCATGGTTTGTTGATCCCGTTTGTCTCTTCGGCCCCCTTTCCTTTGCCCTGATTATCAGGAAGCAGCGTTTACCTGCGGCGGTTTTCACCTGTCACCCACCCTGCTCTTAAAATCACGAACACTGCTTTTTCCTGTTTTTGTTTGCTTCATGGAGTCTCAGTGTGTAGCCCTGACTGGCTTCAGACGTGTAGTGGTCTGCCTACCTGGCGGCCTCAGTGCTGGGGTTTCAGCTGTGACACCATGCCTCCCTGGCACCACACTTTCTTCATCCCCTGTCGTCTCTGTTTTCCCCCCACAAACAAACAAACAAACAACAAAAACAAAAGTCTTCATGGAGACTTCTGCCTGGACAATGTTCTCAGGTCCCTCAGGATTCTGAGGCACCTGGATCCAAGGTCTAGGAAGGACCTGGCACATTGTAGGACTTCAACCTTGCTTTTACTAGAAACTGCCAGGGCCTGGTTACTCCCATCAGCCAACTTTCTCACAGAGATGGCATCCTTGGAGGTTGGCAGACTAAGAACCCCACACAAGTCCTGCGTCCTACTGAGGGAGGGCATGTCTAGGGTTATAGGGCAACTCTGTGGCCTGTCCCTCAGTAATGCGACTCTGTCTCCCTGGGCTAGAGGCTGAGGAGGTGGGGGTGGGGAGTGCTTTGCCTCTGCCAAATGGAACGGCATGGGCTCTTAAGCTTTGGCAGGGACAGGCCTCTCCGAGAATTTCCGGTGTGTGTGGTACAGCCTGCTCTGGGACAGACGGGCAGCTAATGCCTGCATTCTTCCCTTTACAGTGGCCAGACTGAAGGCACCATTCCTCAAAGATGAAGGTGGCAGTTGGTGAGTGAGACCTCCCTGCTCTCTGCTTGTCCCCACAGGAAGGAGGGAAAGGTACTCATGGGACCCCAGCTGACACAGAGCATGTACCTGCACTTTGGTGTGCCTGGGGAACCACTCTTTCCCACTGTCAGAAGGCTAACACAGACTAGGGGAGGTAACATCTGATACTCCTTGAGATGAGTCAGAGGCTAACGATCCTGTATGAATTACCTCCATTTAATACTCTGTTTTTATGAGCCGGGCAGGTTCATTATTGCTGCTGCGTTCTGCCAGGGTATATGCCGATGCTTACTGTTGAATTATTACTGGAGTGGTCATAGCAGTAGGACACTGTACCCTCCTGACTGAAGGTGTGGGACGTGGCACTGGGGTTTACCTTACACTCAGTGAAGCCTTGCTGGGTGAAAACATGAGAGCCCACCCTTGGCCTAGTAGGGAAAACTGAAGTCGGGAAAAAACAAGGGATAGGTGTACTGCCATTTTCCTAGCCAATTGTGGTGCAAGAATCGAAGTCGGGATCCCTAACTGCCCTGCCCAGTGTTCTCTCCACCTTGACCTCTCTGTCCTCCATAATGGCCTGTCTTGCCAAAAACAGGACGGCTACTGATTGGTGATATTAACCTCACGAGCTCTTAGGAGCCATATTGCTTATTGAGTCTTCAGAAAGTGCTAGGTCCAAAGTATGTGCAAACCAATAATTTTTTTTAGTTTACTGAAAGAACTAAGTCCATGTTTACCTGGGATAAGAATTTTCTGTGCCCTTCAGTCTCAGGGATGGCAGCTAATGACGGCCTGGAGCTTGCATGGTACTCATTCCCCCAAAGGGCCCAGAGTCTGAAGGCCATACAGAGC